>NC_081406.1:40546714-40849082 GCF_030272615.1 Cryptomeria japonica | reverse complement strand
AAAAAACTACAGTTATAAAACAGTTTAAATACAAAAAATAAAATAAAAGTCATTTATGAGATGGATTTCAAATGTCGTACAATACTTAAATAGTAATGCCATTACTTAATTTAACCAAAATATCATTTTTTTACTCTAAAGCATAGAACTTTTGTTCCAGAGAAAGGACAAAAACCAATGGGTTATTCAAAAAAAAATAACAGAAGTCACCAATAAAATTTTTGTAATTGAAAGCATTGCACATAGAATTTAATTAATGTTTACAAATCTATTATTAACATGGTATAACTAATTTACATGTTTGGAAAAAAAAGAGAGAATTAACCTAAAACCTGAAATTCCTCAGAATTGCTCTTCAAAGCTGTTCCAACTTGCTCAAGGATACTTAAATGTTGTGTGAGGAAGATGTGTGGATGTGGGGGTTCACAAAATTGTAAAGCATTTGGTGAGTAGCCAAGTATTCACGGAAGTTTTTCTAGGGCAAATTTTCACCATGTTTACTTGTGGTTACTCAATGAATTTGAGACAAAGACTCATGAACATGGGATTCATAATAGAAATGCAATTTGGATGCATCAAATTTATTATTAGCATACTAGAACTAATTTACATGCTTGTTAAAAAAGAGAGAGAGATCTAGCATAAAAACATGAAATCTCTCAAAATTGCTCTTCAAATCCATTCCAATTTGCTCAAGGATGCTTAAATGTTATGCAAGGAAGATGTGTGGGTGTGGGGGTTTAAAAAGAAGAAATGCATTCAAATTACATTTCTAGTATGAATCTCATGTCCACGAATCTTGGCATCAAACTCACTAAATACCCACAAGTAAACATGGCAAAAATTAGCCCAAACAAAAATTCCGCAAATACCAGGCTACTTTCCAAGTACTCTACAAGTTTGTAAACTATTATATGTTCTACATTTAAAAAATCTGAAAGTCGCAATGGGATTGTTTTAGCATAACAAAGCCCCCTCTTCACCTCAGAGACAAATAATTTTAATGAATAATGGCTTATAATTGTATCTTATTTTGTCTACATCAGCATTTATAATTAATATTATTGAGCATTATATGCAAGCTCATCTGGGCTATTAGTACGAAGAGTTTCTTTTCACATCTCTCCAGCAATTGAATGATGAAACCAAAGATATGGATAAATTAATCACTAGTTCTAATGATTCCCTAAAATCAAAGAGAAGGATTGCTAAAACATTAGATTCTAATATTAAGGCCAGTGTGGTATTGAATGGAGGATTATGTGTGATCGATAATGCAAAGAAATGGAAATAAAGGGACTTAATGCACAGGTATTTGGATAATAAAAGCCATCATGTGATTTCATATTCAGGGTGTGTATGCAAAAGTTGATAATTTAATGCCCTACCAAAATCAGTGCTGACGTATTTCAATTTTTAGTTTGAGAATGCCATATATTCAATATTGTGAGCTGAATGAGCTATACCATGTTCTCTACCAAAAAAAAACAGTTGCAGTTGCACAATCTATAATCACAAAAGCCTTTTGTGCAGGTACTCGACTCTAATAAAGTTGGAGGGTTCAATATCTGTGCATAAATACACCTTAAGGTGGATTTGAAGGAGTTTCATATTTGTGTTTCTGAGGATGAAAAGTCGATTACTTATGAATTTGATGCTGAATAAACTCTCTTGTTTTTGACATTTAATTTTTAGGAGTTGAACATAACTACTTGTGTAGTGTACAACAGTTCCTGGTACATATATATGTCAATGCTTTATAAATGAATCTGAGCAGTTACTTTTGGAGAGCTGTCACTTTATTTTAGTGTTTAAATTAATTTCCTTGATTACTAATGTTTGGAAATATACTCAAATTTACAGCAATTTTTTTAGCATAATTACCAAGAGACCCTTGGTACTCATATCTTAATTGGAAACATGTCTCCATCTTGGAGACCCATATGGGGGAGACATTAGGAGACTTACCTATCACCCAACCTTTTTTGAAACTGGCAAAATTTAGAAAAAAAAAAAATGAATATGCAACTTGACTGAAAAATATTTTTGATTTTATGCATTTTAGTATTTTACATTCATTAAAGTTGCATATTCATTTTTTTTTCTAAATTTTATTTATATATTAATATTCTGTTTTAACTTTTTTTTACCATCTCCAAGTACATATTGCCCAACGTTTTTTGAAAAATTGTGTACTATCACCCATCCCCATCTCCCATAACAATACCATCTCCATCCCTGGCAATTGTTTTTCAAAAACTTGTGTCATAGTTAGATGTCTATGTTCACATCAATTGTACAAGCATGGGCAGACATTGAATAAAAATATCTAATACTTATTTACAATAGATTTATTTGCCAAAGAGTGTAAGAAATTTCAGCAATTGATCCATGCTCAGCTTTTGGGTACTTTACCCTATTGGCTTTTTTCAACTAACAAGAAATGCTCCTTTGATGCTCAATACTCTCACAAATATTGGTTCACTCAAATCTAAATGTTGAGAGGTATCAACCTAGAAGTACAAATGGATCAGCTTTTGGGTACTTTACCCTATTGGCTTTTTTCAACTAACAAGAAATGCTCCTTTGATGCTCAATACTCTCACAAATATTGGTTCACTCAAATCTAAATGTTGAGAGGTATCAACCTAGAAGTACAAAGAAAGCCATATTCAAATTTTATTAATAGAAACATTTTTAAAAGTAACCTATATATTAATAATATTATCCAATATGTTTTTTTTTTCATAACTTTACTTTAGTTCTCAACTTAAGTGATCATGGAATCATCACGCATGACACTGAATATTATTAAAAATTTAAATGAGATGCTTTACATATATATATTTCAGTTAGTATGAAAGAAAGTTATCTTCTTGAGATAATATTAAATGAGATACTATAAACTAAAATGTTTTTTAGTCAGAACGAAAGAAAGTTATCTTCTTTGAAGTGCAAACGTACATTTCAAATCAAATATATACACCATACGATCACAATTTTCCACTTTTTTTCTAATAAGATAAATTATAATTCATCTTAGATGGTAAAAAAATTTATTCATGTGAGACCATGCATAACTTCAAAAAGTTGATAAATCATAGAGATAATATTTTGTTTTTTCTTTAGTATAAATTATAACTCATCTTAAAGGTGAAATAATCACTCATATGCCATCATGCATAGCTTCAATATGTTAATAAAAAGAAGGCGGTAAAAATTCTGCTTTCTTTCAGAGTATTTGCTGACTAGATGAGCTGATAACTATATAAACACTCTTCCTATGCAAGATGGGAACAAGGAAAAACCTCTGGAAGGTATGCAGCAAATTGCCCAGCAATATTTCCAGCATTTATTTACAGCCCAATCTCTGGATGAGATGGCCCAACAGACAGTATTAGATATCCTTCCTAGACTTATCTTAGATCAAGACAATGAAAAGCTAAACACTCCGGTTACAGAAAGTGATTGCAGCCAATGTTGTTCAATATGTAGAAAGAAAAAACTCCAGGACTAGATGGATTTCCAATTAAATTTTATCAAATGTTTTGGGACATTATTAAAGGGGAGCTCCTTAAAGTGGTGGAAGAGGTAAGGACAACAAAAACAATGCTAAAAGAAATCAACAAAACCTTTATAGCTCTTATTCCAAAAACCACTGAAGTGGAGGACATTTCAGGTTTTAGACCTGTAGCTTTATACAATGTTTTGTATAAAATAGTCACCAAAGTTATGGTAGAAATGCTGAAACCTCTTCTTCATAAGATCATTTCTCCAAAACAAGGTGGTTTTGTATCAGGTCGTCAAATTGGTGATGAGATTGTGTTAGCCCAGATGGGCCCTACAAGGATGCCTAGAAATCTTCCTCTATGTTTGTTCAGCTGGATTTGTCCAAAGCCTATGATAGAGTGGATTGGGGTTTTCTGCGCAAATTTTTGGCTCAATTTGGTTTCTCAAAGGATTAGATTGAATGGTTTAGAGCCTATTTGTCTTCAATTTCCTATTATGACTTGGTTAATGGTAATCCCTCTCAACTTTTCTTGGCTTTTAGGGGGATCTATCATGGTGATCCTTTATCCCCCTTCCTTTTTATCATCTTGGAAGAGTTCCATGGTAGATTGGCACCTAAAGCTTGTCAAGAAAAAAAAATCACTGGTTTTAGATTGGCCAAAAGTGTTCGTCCTCTTACCCATCATAAGTTTGTGGATGATTCTGCCATCCTAGGTAAAGGTACTTGCTTAGAAGCTCAACAATTATAGAAACTTTTTCAGATTTTTTTCTAGAGCTACTAGTCAACCAGTTACTCGTGCAAATCTAGCATCATTTTTTTTTCATTACTCTAGTAGACTAAAGGGTCAAATTCTCAACATCTTCCACTTTAAAATAGGATCTCTTCCACTTGAATGTCCGTGGAACCCTCTTGCAACTAAATAACTTAAATATGGGCATTGGCTTATCAACAACCCAAGGATGAAGTTACAAAAGTAGACTAATACATGGCTTTCATCGGGAGGACAAACAGCATTGGTTATGGAAGTCCTTCAAGCATTTCCTATATATGTTTTCTCCATCTTGAATATACCAAGTCAAACTTTGAAATAATTGGATTCCCTTTGCCAAAAATTCATGTTGAAAGGTTTGCAAGAAAATAGAAAGTAGTCCCTTGTTGAATGGGAAAAATTTTGTCAACCTAAGCAAGAAAGTTGTTTACTCGAGAAGGGAACTAGTTTAGATTACATGAAGTAAACAGTAAACATAAAAGTTTCATACAACATTATAAAATAACAATAATAAACATGAGAACATGGCCAGAAAGATGTATCTTTTATTCCAGAATGTAATGTGTACAGTCAATAATAATGGTTTCCAAGACAACCAATTAGTACATATAGTACCTGGTGGTTGGTTAAGAGTAGCAACCATCGGCAACTACCAACAACTACTCGGAAACAATTGTCATTACATGGCCAATTATTGCTTATCAAAATATTATTTATTAACCACAGCAAAACTGCTGACTACAAAGGTGGCTTAGGTTTTATATCCTCCACCAAGCACACTGTTGGGATGTGCCCAAAAGTTTGCCTTGTATGCAGAAATAACCAGGTTTTAGGTCTTTATGTCCAATTAGTGTAAGCCCAAAAGCCTTAAACCCTAAACCCTAGGGCTTATTGTAGGTTCCTTTCTTTTTGTTTTAATTGGTCATTGACTCCTTGTAGCCGGTTTCCCGTCACCTAAGTTACAACTTAAGCCTATCTTATTGTCGTCGTGACTGGCCCCGCGCGTTAGCTATCTGATTGTCATGGTTATCAAGCCTCTTTTAACTTTGTCGTGCAACTTCTCTAAGATCTACGGCTGAGATCACCGCTCAACTGCGCAGTTAGTCCAAGATGCCTATTCACCTTAACTTTGCAAGCCCACCTGCACACATGGCACATGGACCCCACTAAAGTCTGACTCTGCTCACAAGGACCAATAGGCTTTCAGCACATTCAAGGCTATTTGAGATGTCGGAGGAGTGGGCCCGATCCATCCAATTCATAAGTCACAGTATTGAGCATCCATATCTTGTGTATCCAACGGCCCAAATCATCGTGCAATTGCACGATTAACTAAAGTTGGTCACCCAGTCTAACTCCGCAACTCCGCCTAGGCCCCACCAAGAATGACAAAGAACACATGGACCAATGAGCGTGTGACATAAAAGATCCCACACGACATTAAATTGCATCATTTCACTTGCTAAGTTCCAAAAATCCAATTTGGGGAAAATCAACCCCCATCAGGACACAAAAAATTCGTCATTTCATTCACTATGTCCGGAAAAAATCCACTTTGGGGAAAAATGTGGGTCATCTGGATACCCAATTCACACATTTTCATTCATAAATCTCGTTTTGGGAAAATTCGATCCCCATCAAGACAATCATCTACATTCATTTCCTTAATTTCACTCACAAACTAGCTCTGGGGAAAAACGACCCCCATCAGAACAAGGAATTTTGTCTGCATTTAGGTTCATACTTCATTCTTGGGGAAATTCAACCTTCATCAAGAAAATTTCCAACACTTAGACAAATTTTGGGCCTCCTAGTGGAAAAACATGATCCATCAGGACAATTATCAAGATGCGAGACCTTCTCTCAGATTCTAGTAGATACAAAATTGTTGTCCACAACCCCAGCTCCAAGATCTTGAAGAAAGTTAAATTGGCTATTTCTAATTCCCCCTTTGATGATGCTACCAAGCTGCGTCTTCTTCCTTCTAAGGAAGTGACCCCCTATATCTATGGGGTCCCAAAAATTCACAAAGCCAACATTCCTTTGAGACCCATTGTTGACACCATTGGGTATCCTACTTACAATTAGCCTCCTTCCTAGCCAAATTAATCTCTCCTCTTGTTGGTAACTCCAACTCTTTCATCAAAGATTCCAACCATTTTGTCCAATTCATCAAGGATACCAAGTTAGAGAGTCATGATATCCTGGTGAGCTTTGACATGGTCAACCTCTTCACTAAGGTCCCCATTCCTAATTCCATCGAGATAGTCAAACACAAGATCAGTGCGAAGATCACTTCCTTAGTGGAACTATGCTTGAGGTCCACTTACTTTTCTTTCCAAGGCGTGTTCTATGAACAGGTTGATGGTGTGGCCATGGGCTCACCTCTCTCACTTGTTATAGCCAACTTATACATGGATCATTTTGAGGAAATGGCATGCATTCCTTTCCCCTCAAGCCAATGTGGTGGAAGTGATACATGGATGACACCAATGTGTGTTGGCCGCATGGTTTGGACAAGTTAGAAGACTTTCGTGCTCACCTCAACAGCATTTCTCCTTCTATCACCTTCACCAAGGAGCTCGAATCCAACAACAAACTACCTTTCCTTGATGTCTTAATCCTCAAAAACCCTGACGGATCCCTCGGTCGTCGAGTGTTCCGCAAAGCCACCCATACCGACTTATATCTTCACTCCTCTTAACATCACCACTCTAGCCAAAAAGTTGGGATCCTCAAAACCCTTGCCTTGAGAGCCCATCAAATTTGTGACAATGATAACTTAAACCAAGAGCTCTCCCATCTTCGCCAAGTCTTCAGGTGGAATGGATACTCTAACAAGCAAATCACCAGAGCCTTCCACCAAGCCAAATCTCATTTCCTCTCCATCTTCAATCCTGTGGCCGCTCCACCTTCTTCGCTCCCCTATGTGTCTCTTCCTTATGTTCAAGGCATTTCTCACAAGATCTCAAAAATCCTTTTGAAAAAAGGTCTTCATTGTGCTTTCAAACCTTGCTCCACATTAAAGAAGCATGTCCCCCCTTTTAAGGACTCTAGGGATGCCCTTTTAGAGTCGAGAGTCTACAAGGTCGTTTGATCTTGCGGCACCCCCTACATAGGTGAAACAAGCCGATCTTTCATCACTAGAATCAAAGAGCATGGTGCTGACATCAAGCACGAGCGGGTCCTCAAATCAGCCCTCGTATAGCACTCCTCAACTACCAAGCATCATATTTGCTTAGAGGACACTCAAATCTTGTGTAGGGAGGACAACTTCTTTAAAAGGAAACTTAAGGAGGCTATCAAAATCATTAAGCATCCTTCCAATCTCAATCGCGATGATGGATTGAACCTTAGTCTCTCTTAGCATCCGTTACTTTAATTCCTCAAGAGCCATCAACATCCCCCTTCGTGACATCTCTCATCCACTTTTAATTCGCTCCTCTCCCCTTTTTTCCTCTATTTCTTTGGTCCTTTTTGTTTAACTTCCTCTTTTTTTTGGTTTTTCTTTTGTTTCCTTCGTTCGCCATCCTGTTTGCCTTTTCTTTGTTGTCTTTTAATATTTTATTTTTTTGTTGTTCTCCTTACATATATACATATATACATGTATATATATATATATATACATGTATATATATAAATAAATACATACATACATATATATATAAATACATACATACATATATATATATATATAAATACATACATACATATATATATATATAAATACATACATACATATATATGTGTGTACGTGTATATATGTATATATATATATATATGTATGTATGTATGTATGTATATACGTGTATATATGTTTATATATACATATATGTACGTATATATATATCAGAGTTCCGTGACTCGCGGCGAGTCACGCGAGTCAGCGGGCCGGGTGACCCTGACCCGGGCTCGGACGGGTCAGGGGGCATGACTCGCCTGACTCGCCGAGTCCGGAGAGTCACGCCCTGACTCTCCGAGTCCGAGGGTCATGACCCGGCATAATGCATGTGATCCAAAAGTTTTCATGTCAAAACATGTGTTCAAATAAATTATAAACTTCATACTTCACATTTCCCAATTACAATGGTTCAAAATCAGAGCAGATTGGTATTGAATTACCCATTCTGTGTCTGAAGCATATTTCATGATTTGGCATCGAGGACACATCAATTGGTGAAGCGTTTTCCTCTTGGGTTGAGGGCGACCAGCTAGTAGGTGATTTGAGACATTTATCTGCAGTCCTCATTGTCATCTCAGACTTTTCACATCCGCAGCAAGGTACGACAGTGAGCAGTTCGATTGGGCATTAGGAAGTCCTCAATATTTTGGATATTGCTTGATTCTTCATCACCTCATCAAAGCGACTCTTACCAGGTTCTTTGCTTATCAAATACATTGCATTTCCAGTTTGAATGTGTGAGTCTATAACTGTCATATGTTCTCAGACAATCTGAAAGTGTCCATGTCTGTTGGTCAATATAATTGATGTAAATCAGCTGTGTAATGAGCCTATTTGATTCATTAATGAAGGAGTTATAAGGCTGTCCATTTAGACAGTGTTATATGATGCTTGCCAATTATTTGTCTTAATGACAGTCTGCTGTAACCTTTATTTTCTGCATACCATTTTATGTCAATGAATCAAACTTTAGGAATTGTGGCTGCACTATCATTCTAGATCATAGTTTATGTTTAGCAAGTCACCTTATTTACATTTCTACGCATGTGATGGATTTATGTTTATGTATGTGATCAAACTAGCTTCTATTTGATGATGTTATAGTGTCTTTAAGCTTAATTCAATAATGGGTGTATGAAACAAGTTTTAAATCGTTAAAAATCTCTAAATTTCAAGGGTTTTTTTATTTTGCCGAGTCATTGCCGAGTCCGAGCCGAGTCACGAGTCGAGTCAGCCTTGCCGAGTCAGAGCCGAGTCCGAATCTGGGAACTTTGATATACATACATATATATATACACACACACATACACATACGCATACACATACACATACACATATACATATACAGATATATATATATATATATATAGATGCATTTATATACTTTATGTGTATAACTATACACACACACATATTTCTTGGGTTTAATTTACTCTTATTTTGTATTAAATTCTTTTATTGGGTTTAATTTACTCTTATTTTTATCTTAATTGATGCACTCTTATACAGCCAAAACAGAGATATGCAGCAGTACTGGAAAAGTCAAATATTGCAGTCTTTTTAAACAAGGGATAACTAGAACAGAGAGACCAAAATATACAGGAGCAGCATTTTTTACATTTTTTCCAGTCAAGTCAATGCTCAAGAACGAAGCTTTTTTGTTTGGAGTTCGAAGTGTGCACCTGAAGCGGCCATTAATGGCATAAGGATCTGCAAAAATTTCCAAGAAGGCATGTTCGAACCCTCAAATTGTGAAATAGACTCATGACAGCCCGAGTTTTGTTTGGTTTAAAAATCTGCAGAAAATCATTTCCAAAACGAGCAGCATAGCAGCCAAAGAGAGCACTTAATCAGAGATGAATCGCCAAAAGATGCTTGAAATCAGTCAAGATCGTGGCCTTTGAGGCCCATTTCGCTTTCAAAGAAAAAATGGAGGTCGGAATTCCAGTTCTATAGCTTACCATGCATTTTTCACTATAGCTTACCATGCATTTTTCACAGGAAAATCTCATGGCAAATACTCAATGAATCGACAAAACGGTGCAGGTTCGACCTCCAAACCCTCCTTGGCAGCGCCCAGCAGAAATTTAGGGTTTGTTTTCCCTAAAATGTCATCGATAGCCTAATGCATTTTTGCCTTGACTTTATTTTTTTCTCTCTCCTTGCCAAATTTCCCCGTGGAAGTTGTAGTGAAAGTTGTAGAGAGGTCGATGTTTTTGCATCCCTTTTGAAATGTTAAAGATTTGTTAAGTGAATTAATTTAATTATCACTTAGCAATCTTTTTAGATTGTATATTTTATTAAGTGATTTATGGTTTATCACTTATATGTAAAATGAAATGTTAAAAAAATATTTATTAAGTGGTAAATCATAAATCACTTAAATAAATATTAATTATGGAATATTAATTCAAAATTTAAATAAAATAATAAAAATACTTGTTAAAGTGAATTAATTTATTTATCACTTTAATAAATAATTTTATTATTTTTATTTAAATCTTGACTTAATTGTAAAAGGATGAAAATAATATAAATGTTTAATAAAGTGACAAGTTATGAACCACTTTATAAGATATTTATCTTATTTCCATTTATTGAGCAGTCTAGGATATTTTTTACATTTATGAGGGCTTGCAAGGATATTTTAGGGGTCATAAATGCATAATTAAGAGCTTTTATGGTAAGGGTTGATGAGGCTGGACTTTTTTCTCAAGCCCATCCCCTTCTAGACATGTTTAGACCCCTAAAAAATAAGTTTTTTGAGTTTGCTCGACCAAAAAGAGGAGGTGGAGTCCTTGTTGACTGCTTTTGGTAAAGCATATATACTGCAAGACTTCATTATTTTCAGGAGTTCTTACCTTTCTACTTCTAGATATTGTAATTTTCTAAGTTCTTTGGCAAAAGTAAAGAGTTTTGTAACCCATTTTGAAGAGAAATACAGATTGGTGACACCTTTTTAGCAGTGATAATAACTTGTGCCTTCTTAGTTTTTCTGTTAGCGTGTCTTTTGTGTTATGCATTTTTTATGTGGTGATGTTTTCCCCTTAAAAATTGCATTCCATGTTGATGCCTTATGCAGGAATACACATATTTTGCAGGTTTTGAGTTGTGTTAATCATAAAATCAGTCTAAAATTGTGAGGAAGATCTTTTTCTCCTACTAAGACCTGTGATTATTTAGCCTTCTCATGAACTGTTGATGCAGAATTGTGTATCATTGGGTTGTGTAGGAAAGTCATTTGTGTTGTTGTTTGCCCTCTCGGGTGAATAATTTAAAGTACACAAATAAAGCACGTAATGCAGAATAATAATGCCATAGATATCAGATGCAATATATCAGATGTTATTCCATTCATAAGTGTCTTCCGTCACAAGTTACATTCAGAAGTATATAAAGATATCGAGGGGGTGCGAGCGCCAACCGTCGCACCGCAACTGCCACCCCTTGGTTGCCAACTAACCAACACAATTACAACTTAATTAACTAGTTTTATTTCCGTGTACAATATTGCCGCCAACATCATCCCCCCCCAAAAAAAAAGTCGTCTCCAAGCGACTGACAACAAAATGGAGAATACAGAACCCAAAATCAGAAAAAAACTAAGGGGGTGCAGAAGGCGTCCCTGAGGAAGAAGGTGACGGTGGTGGTGTAGTAGTGGACACCAAGCGCCCACGGAGCTCATAGACTTGCTATGTCCTCCTCTTTAGGTCCCGTTCCGCTACCATCTGCCGCTCCATAGCGGTCTTTACCATATAGGCTGCCTCCAGCACCTCCTTATCCTTCTTGTCCACACTCTCCAATGCACGAACCAATCGAGTCTCCAATAGCTCTCTAGATGCCCTTTCCTCTTCCAACTATATCAGCAAGGCAGACTTCTCTGCTACTAAAGTGTCCATCGCTGTCTGGGTCTGTGCCATGGTAGCCTCCAGCTCCCGAAACCTGATAGTCAACTCCTCCCGAGCTGACACTGCTGCTACGCGCAAGGCCTCAACTGTGGTTGTCATCTGTTGTGTCCTCCAAAGCTCAAGATAACCTTCCCGGAAGGTCTGCTCCACCTCCTGCAACAACGACTGCATCCAGGTCTTGCCAACCCCTTCGGAGAGGCTCCAAGCCTCCAGCATTGCCTGGTTCTCTGTCTGAGGCCACCCGGCACACTCAAAACACCTCTCAAACTCCTCTCTGCATCCGGTGTGGGCAAAGTTCAACAGCCCCTCGATCCAGTCAACCATGGCGACATCCGCCTGGAGTGTGGCAGATGACACAAGCCGCTGTGCTCTCAGAGTCATCTCGCCAATGAACTGCTCCAACTCTCTTGTACCTTGCTGTACTCCCCCAGGCACCTCCTCCTCTCTGTAGGGACTGGTGACTACAACTGTAGGGGGTGACGCAAACCTCTGAAGCGCCCTACTGCTCGGAGAACTCCCTTCCTCCAGATCAATGATATCCAAGGAATGCATGGTCCTGCCTGGAGATAGAGGGACCTATCCTGCTGGTGCCACAGGTGTAAGCTGGTAGCGGCTCAACTAGGCAGTGAGGTCATCATGAAGAGCGCTTGCTTCCGTCATTGCCTCCTGCATATAGCCTGGCAACCCTGGCACATCCTGTCCTATCACATCCGGCACATCGTGCACCCTGGAAGCCTCTGGCACATCGTGCACCATGGAAGCCTCTGGCACATCATGCACCATGGAAGCCTCTGCACTCGCCAAGGTCTCCACCCGCGGTGGTGTCATCGCTATCATCACCCGAGGCTGCCCAAAACTGGGAACGGGCACTGTGGTGACTACGCTCACTGTCCCGAATGACCGCGGTACCGCCAATTGACAAGTCTCCGGTAAGCGGGCTGGTGTAAAGTGGACCTGCACCTGCGATGCTAAAACAGACCCTTCTGTACCCACCAATTCCACTACTTCCTCTTCAGGCCACTGGTCACCTCTTCTTCCTGCCAATCGGAAGCTCCCTCCACTCACCTGGGAGGTGTCTGCAGATTCCTCCCTGCCGCTATCGGCATCCTCCTCTGCATCGGACTCATCTGTGTCGGACTCTGTGTCGAACATGGCAGCCTTCTTTCTTTTTGTGCCCAGACGTGCCTCAACACCATGTGCCAAGACGTCTAAGTGAGACCAATAGAAGATGGGCGGCTGGTCTAGTGCAACCCTTCCTTGCGACTCCAATGGCTATGAGCCCGGGGTGATCTGTGTGCGGACTGCATCCAAGAATAACCCAATGGCGTGGTGCGGCATGTAGAACTTCTTGTATTGCAGCGTCATGAACTCGTCCATCCTATCTGCCAATAGAGATGCCCAATCATACACCACCCCGTTATGCAGCCCATTCATCAACGCTATCTGTGCGATGGCTATATCCGATGCGCGGCTGGCACTTGTGAAGCGACTCTTCACCACGGATAACAAGCATCACCATACTCCCTTGGCAAAAAATGTTTTCTTTACCCCTCGACTCTTACCTGCACTCTTGAGGCTATCTTTTTCTCCTTGGGTTAGGTTATCGCGCAACATCAACTGCAGCAATGTGGCACGATTTTCTGGAGATATTTTCTGTAAAGTGTCTATTTTTTTCCCTTTCACCCCTGGTATGCCAAACACCCTGGTGAACTCACCTGTCGTGAATGACACTATTATCCTCTAGTGTTGATAATCAAATACCGACTGGTGGTGATGTCTGTCATAGCTGCCAATCAAGGCATGCAAAACCACCTCAAAGTCCTTTATACAAAAAACTAGCATCTGGATGGCCCAGTGTACTTGTGCCTAGAGAAGGCTTTTCTTTATCAGATCATCGTGAGGTGTCTTCGCCCACCAGTTCCGACAGTCTATTCCATTCAGACCTTCAAACACAATATTATCTGCTGTTACTTCATCCCTGTCCTTTGTCGCCAAGGGTTTGGGACGATGCTTCTTGCTTTTTTGACTGGTGCTCATCCCGAGGCTGCCTGCAATACGCATCCCAGATGGCAAAACCCGTTTGCCTGTGTCTGCACTCACTTCTTTTTGCCCTCCCTGCAATTTGTCTTCTAACGGCTGCAACCGTTTTCACCTATCTACCTTGTTCTTATTTGTGTCCATTAGTCTCGGATTAATTCTTTAATTCTGCTTTTATAACCTTTTAAAAACCAAAACCCGTCTGCCACTTTTCTAAAAAAGAATAGGGTTAAATTAATAACCACGTGCCTCTTTCTTGGATTGTTGTAGCCGTACGGTGCTTCCTTGTGCGGTTTCTTGCTATGCTGGGTCGAGCTGCATGTGTGGACTGGGTCGGGCTACGTGGTTTTCTTTATGCTAGTGCAGACTTGTGCGGGGCTTCTTTTTTTTTTTTTTTTGTGCGGCCTTATGCTTTATCCCGCGGCGGTGTCCACCACACGGTGGTCCCACCGTGACTTTTTAACCTTTTTTTTTTTTTTTTGACCGTACGGTCCACTGCACGACCGTACGTTTTTTTGTTTTTTTTTAACTCAATAAAATGCTGTCAAGCGTCCTGATTGGAGGGTCCAGGTTCTCTCCGTTCACGGTAAACTTTTAATTTCAACTTGTTGACAGCATCTGGTATCTCCTTCCCGTCGAGCGTCCACAACTTGATCGCTCCGTTGGCATTGACCTCGCGTACCTTGAAGGGCCCTAGCCATCGCACTTTAAATTTTCCTGGTTTGATTTCGTTCCTCCCATTGAATTTCAACACTAACTGCCCAGGAGTAAACTTCATTCGTCGAAGATGCTTGTCGTGCTAGACCTTCCGTCTTTGCTAGGCTGCCTCTATGGCCCATTGTGCCATCATTCTTTTTTCGTCCAACTTGCTTAAGGCATACAATCTCTCTCTCAGGCTCCTCCATATCCCCGAGTCTGTTCTCTACCGCAATGCGAAGGCTTGGCACCATGAATTCTGCTGGCACCACCACTTCCTGCCCGTACATGAGTTGGAACGGAGTCTGACCCGTGGTCACCTTGTAGGTCGTTTTGTAGGCCCATAGTACAAAGGGTAACTTCTCCTCCCAATCTTCCTCTTCTACTCTGTAGGACTTGTAAATTTCCGATACCAATATTTTCTTTGTGGCCTCGGCCTGGCCATTGGCACGTGGGTAGTATGGGCTCGATAATGTGTGAAAAATCTTTTATTCTGAGGTCAACAGCCGTATGACATGGTTCACGAAGTGCCCCCCCCGATCACTGGTCAACTGAATAGGTATACCATATTGCGTAATGATTTGTTCGTAAATAAATTTAGTCGTGCTTACTGCAGAGTTATCCGGGAGAGCCCTCGCCTCCACCCACTTAGTCAAGTATTCCGTCGCAACCACAATGTATCGGCATCGTCATGTGCAGCTAGCCTTAAGAGGCCCTACAAAGTTGAGTCCCCATCGTTCGAAGAGTTCCTGTGCGTGCGACGGGTTGAGGGACATGAAGTCCCGCTTCAGAGGTTTGCCCGCCCGTTGGCAAGTGTCGCACCCCACGACCCACTCACTAGTGTCGTGATGTACGGTTGGCCACCACAATCCTGCTAGAAGCACCTTGCGAGCTATAGTGTCTGGGCCCATATGTCCACCTGCGGGTCCTTCGTGTGCCTCCCTTAATACGCTCGAGACTTCTTCCTCCATGACACAACGCCTTAATACCTAGTCCAACCCCATTTTGTAGAGTAACCCGTTGATGAGCGAAAAAGTCCTGCTCCTTAAAACGAGCTTTCTTCGTTCCCCTGGAGGCATACCCTCCAGAAATCGGGACGTCGACAGGTACTCTCCAATCTTCTTGTACCACGAAGGAAGTACGGCTATTTGGAACAAGTGCGCATCCGGAAAATCATCATTTACTCCCTCTAGAGGTTCCCCCGACTTAATCCGGGATAGCTAATCGGCTATGACATGGCTTCGCCCCGGTCTTACCACAATTGAAAATGTGAACTCCTATAGTAGCAATAGCCAACGGCTTATCCTCCCCTGGATAATAGGCTTGTTTACCAAGTACATGAGTGCCTGGTGGTCTACGTAAAATGTGAATGGTGTGGCCAGTAGGTAATGATGAAATTTTTGTAGGGCATAGACCATGCCGAGGGCTTCGCATTCTGTGGCACTGTAGTTCTTTTCCGCCTTCGAGAGCAACCTGTTGGCAAAATAAATGGGGTGGTCCAACCTGTGTCCTCCTACCTGGGCTAATGTAGCCTCTATGGCATAGTTTGAGGCATCCACGTGAACGTGGAATTCCTTTTCCCAATTCGGGTATGCCAGTATGGGTGCTCCCATCAACCTTGTCTTCAACTCTTCAAAGGCCTTGCTCTGTGGCTCTGTCCAGATGTATGGTTCCCCTTTTCGTGTTAACCTATCCAACGGGTGGGACACCTCAACGAATTTCTTGATGAACCTCCTGTAGTACCCCACATGACCAAGGAAGGACTTTATCCCCGTGACGTCCGTAGGAGGTTCCATTTCTACTATTACCCGAATCTTGTCCGGGTCCGTTTTCAATCCTTCTTTACACACAATGTGTCCAAGCAATCTTCCCTATGGTACCATGAATCTACATTTCTTCAGATTGAGGGCCAATCGTGCCCTCCGACATCTCTCTAGACACTCCCCGAGGGTTTTTAGGTGGATGTCCTGTCCGCTATAAATAGACCAATCGTCCAGGAAGGCTTTGAAGTTTCCCACTGACATCTTGTCGAAGATGTGCAGGATGATGCACTGAAAGGTGGCAGGTGCATTGCATAGACCGAAGGGCATTCGATTGTATGCATACACACCGTCCTCCACCACGAAGGTTGTTTTCAACTTATCCTCCTCAGCAATGGATATCTGGTTGTACCCAGAGAACCCATCCATGAAGGAATAGATTTCATGTCCAGCTACTTCCTCCAAGATGATGTCGGTGAAGGGTATGGGCAACGGGTCTTTAATAGTGACAGCGTTCAAACACCGGAAGTCTACACAGATCCGGATCTGGTTGGCCTCTTTCTTGAGGGAAATCACAATGGGAGACACCCATTCGCTTGTCTGCACTTTGAAGATTATGCCTGCTTCCAACATCCGCTCAATTTCGTCGTTCACTCGTGCAGCATAATTCTTGTTCATACAGTAAGGCCGCTTCCTTACTAGCTGGGCTCCCGATACCAATGTTATTCGGTGTACACATAACTTTGGGGGCACGCCCTTCAGGTCCTTGTACCTCCATGCAAAGACATCCTTGTATTCCAGGAAAATTTTGAAGGTCGCCGCTTTCAGCACTGGATTCCAGTCATCTCCGACAAGGATGATCTTGGGGTCACTCATCCCCCCGAGATTTGTCTCCTTTATATTGGCTTCCTGATATTTAATGGGCTCCCCTTTCGGAAATTGGTGTGCCGGCGTCTCATTCACAGAGGCCTCCCCTTCCTTGTACTCGCCATATTCTGGGGGAAATATATCTGGTTCTTCCTCGTGCTCAATACATTGCACGAGGGTGTAAATAATTCATAATCTCCCATTTGCTGATGGAAGAGGCCATTCAAGGAGTCCTCGTCGTCCCCTAAGCATGCCTCCAGTTCTAACACCCCTTCATCACTAGGCTCCATGCGGCGTCCGTCTCCGCCCTCCCCCAACTGGTCTCCCTCAGATTTCAAGTCGAAGGAGGATGCCAACTCCTCACTCACCATCTGCATACGGAGATCGATCACGTACTTCCTCCCCACCTTTTCCAAGGAAAGAGTATTCCGCTTCCAGTTATGGTTTGCTTTTGCTGCAATGAGCCACCCACGCCCGAGAATGGCGTCATACCCTTTCTGCTTCAAGGGAACTACTACAAAATCCAGCACGAATGGCTGTGTGCCAATCATTACTTGCTAGCCCATGAGGGTACTGTTATCACTTGAACCTGCACCCCTGTTTGCTAAGCTGTCAACTCAGCAAGCTTGTGACACGTGGGAACCCTCCTAGGCCTGTGGGTTGCCTAAAACTTGGAGTGAACCTCCAGAGAAAGCTAGTTCTTAACTGGCTATCACCTAATTCTGACTACCTTGATGATTTTGTTTAGAAAAGAGAAGGAAAACATAAAAATGAACCTACTGTCTAACAAGTGATGCACCAAACTGAATATCTTGAGAAAGAACAGCAAATAATAAACAATATGATAGTAACAATACTCACCTACACAACCCAGTTGATCATAACCCTTGCATAAATAATTTATAGGAAGGTTAAAATCATAGTCCTTAGAAGAGAAAAACACTTCTCACAACCTAAGACTATTATTTCACTCACAACTTATAACCTGCAAATAATTATGCTTTTGCATAAGGTACCCTCATGAAAATATAGTTTAAAGGACAAGACTATCACAAAAACCTGCATAAACACCAAGTACTCATAATGACAGAAGAATATGGGAAGGCATGGACTGCTTGTCACTGCTCAAAGTTATTAAAATGCTCTGTTATTCCTGAAAATGTGTTACAAAAACATTCCTTCCTATAGAGAGAACTCAGAAATTACAGTCTGCTAAAAAGATGAATGAAGAAGAACAACCTTTACAATGAAGAAGGAAGGTAGTATATATGCTTTCCAAAAAGCAGATAATGAATAATAAATTCCAACTCCTCTTGGGCGAGCAAAACCAAAAAATCCACTTTTCAAGCCATCAAACAGGTCTGAAAGGGAACACACTTGAACCAAAGTCAAGCCAACCCAAGTTGCTACCATAAAAGCTCTTAATTGCATCATAAATGGCCCCAAAATATCTCTTGACAGGCCTGCAAGCCCTCATTAATGCCAAAAATGTCTCTTTGACCTTACAATAAATGAAAATAAATATCTGTTAAAGTGATTTTTTTTTTAAAATATCATTACTTAATTTGAACATTTGTTTAATTTTATTTTTATATTTAAAGTCAAAATTTATTAATATGAGAATAATAAGGTTATTTATTAAAGTGATTAAATTCACCTTAACAAATAATTTATCATTTCTTATTTATTAAAATTTTATAAATGTGATAAGAAAACACATTTAATAAAGTGATGAAATTTGCCACTTTAGTAAATAACCTTTTTCTTACTCTATTTATAAAATTTTTGACTTTAAATATATAAATAAAATAAAACAAAAGCATTAAATAATAAACTTTAAATCATTTTAATAGATATTTGTTTTATTTATTGTAAAAACCTATGCCTAGACTATTCATAAAAAAGAAAATTTATTGAGTGAATTATAAATGTCACTTAATAAATATTAATTTTCTGAAAAAATAAATTATTAAGCGACATTTATAATTCACTTAACAAATTTTCTTACAAGGGATCATATAAGTCATTTAAATGACTTCCCAAGGCATTTCATGAGGCCACTAGAGATGGAGAAAGAAAAATAAAACAAAGGCAAAAAGATGCCAATGTAATCATCGATGTATATAGGGTAATTGAAACCCTAAAACTATTCATTCCTCTCCATTCGATACTTTCACATCCTCTGCTGGAAATTGAAGAGGCCGCCATGGGGGTTTGGAGGTCGAAATGAAGGGCATTTGTGACGATTTCCTGCAGATTTCTGCCATTTTTGGGTGTCAGTGTGTCTCTTTTCTTCACCTTTGCCGATTCTGGGCACATATTGGGCTAATCGTGGACTAATTTTCGCACATCCCTTTGCCATTAGCAAAAAACTGGGCGTGAATTTTGTTGGTTTTTTGCTGCTAGGCACGATTTTCTAAGAATTGTCTGGCCGCCATAGGGCTTTGCCACATTCCAAGGCTTTTTCGAAATTGTAGAAAGGGTTTGCAGATTTCAAGTGCATACTTTACTTTGATTCTGAAAGTCGACTCTATTAACAGAATTTCCTTTTCTGAAAGCTACCTCTGAAAATATTAGACTGCTATGACTGAAATATATTTCAATCTATTTTGCAATAAAAATTGCTCCTTTCTGAAAGTGATTTTTCGAAAATTCGCCCATAAAACTAAAAAGAAATAAGATCTCTTGCACTTAAAGATCTCTCTGATTACCCCCAATCTGGAACCATATAAATGAATCATAATGTGCAGTCATATTTTGGCGATTTTGTTATGAATTTAAAGTTGAAACCCCTGCATTTTCCTTTTTCCTTCTTAGCAAAACTCAGAACCATGAATGAAAAGGATAATTCCTCTGCGACTGTATTTGGTTTTTCAATTGCATACTGCTGAGCGCTGCTTTTTGATTTACCTTTTTGGCCGCCATGGGGTTTCATGGTTCAAATTTCCGGAAATGATTGGAAGTCCTTTGACATTTTATTTTTTTTTTTGCTGGCCGCTATGGGTGCACATTTCTCATAATTGTCTGCAGTTCGATTTTTGAACAATTATGAGAACATGAAAATGGTGGAAAAAATTATAAACCCTCCCTTTGCTTTTCTAAACTTGTACTATGCCTGAAACTGTTTACAAAATCATTCATCTTCTGAAAACTGGGCGGATTTATGGGGATACTTCACATATTTTACCTCTAAATCGACTGCCTCAGGTTTGCTTCATCACTATATTACAAACAAAAATCGATTTCTGCATTCTGAAAAATTGACTGTCATTAGTCTGTTCTCTTTCTGGACTATTGCTCTTACTTGACTGTTTTAACAGTCCCATATGACTGTAGCTAATCATTTCCTCTTTGACTGCACTCTGTTTTGAATCTACTCTTACATCACTGTGACTAAGTGATTAGTGAACTATCTCAGTGCATTTATGTGCCAAACGAACTCTAGCTTGATTTGAAATGAAAAAGAAGATGTAATCCAAAAGATTTCACCTAGGGCTTTTATCGAAAATTTGCATCTTACATTTCAATATGACTGTCTGTATGTATTGCCTTCTTTCTTGTTTCATAGCACTTCTTGCTGTCAATAATCTGTTTACTATGCATTTGGCCTTTCAGACTGTCAGCTTTGTGGTGACCGTCATCTTTGCATCTATGGCTTATATCTCTTTTAACTATTAGGCTCTATGGCCGCGCCTCCATTGTATGAATGTGCTCACTGTTACGTCCCTTCTCCATGCTTCATAAAAGACCCTCTTTGTGATCTCAGATTCAACTTTTACCAGTTCACTGCGTATCTTTAGGCATGCTTGTCACTATTATGAAGCGTACTCATGTAAATCATCATTGTGCCTTGAAGGCGCTCATTAGCTGGTCTGTGAGTAACATGATAAACCTTGACTCTTTTTAATCTTGGCCACTATAAATGTCGTGATCTGATTGCTACCTTTGGTCTATAAAGCTAAGTGAAGGGCTGCAATCCTTAGCTCCTATGTCAGATATCCTTGAAGTGCTGCAACCTGATTATCGCTTTCAAAACAAATAATGCCTTAGGACTGCACTCCATACGCTACCTGGATCAGGACTCCACCCCATGACTCTTGCTGGTGCATGACTGTCTCAACTTAAATGGACTGTTACACTCATTTTAGTGCCTTATTTAATACTGAAACTCCTTTGCTTCTGCTGGTTTTAGCTTCATTCATGCTTAGGGCTGCTATATAGGGGAGTGACAGAGTATTTACAATGATCTAGAGCTTAATGCAAAAACAACATCCTTAGGGCTTAGATCTTTGAGGCCTCCTTTTTGCTTGATGTTTGAAGAGTTCGTCTCACATAGGAGTTATTACCATCACAAAACTCCCCCTACTGCTGCCAACTGCTATAACTCTTCTAGCCCTTTTAAAACACAAAACTCACCTTCTGCAATATGACCACGTGCCCTTGTTGAATTTATATGAGTTGGGCTCAACCCTTGTGGGAGCCTCATTTACCCCCACTCATTTGTGAAGTTTATGACCAGCAAGATGATCTTTTCCTAATCCTGCACATGAAGCAACATGTTAGCAATAATATGCATATGTATGGTGATTTTCCTTCGATCTGATATTTGCTTTTCTGAGACCCCTCTGTGATGCTAATTATATGCATCTGATGCATGTGGGGACTATATATATATGCATGCATTAGTACACATGTTAGGAATGTAGTCAGCCATTGCTTAGAACGAAATGTTCTAACGCATTGCATATTTTAACTCTCTTGCAGATACCAGAAGGAAAGTAGATACAGACCAGGACGAAGCAACAAGACAAAGGCAACATCAAGTCTACTCCAGCCGTTCCAGTCATTCAGGTAATGACTGCTTCCATTCTCAACATGCTCTCTTTATTTTTTGTACTTATGTATACATGTCTGTGTATTTCCCTCCTACACTTGATGTATGTAGCTAGTCTCACGGCTCTTTGTGTGGGACGCATGTTTGAATATCAATAAAAATACTTCTCTTTTTGAAATGAGATGTCTCTCTCTCTTGTTGTTACAAACTAGAAGCATTAAAATGTAATCTTTAGTTGATTCTTCCTTCGTGCAGTTGGAATGCAAAATAGCAGAAGTAATATGTACTTTGCTCCATTTTGTAAAAACAAGCATAACTTAACCTATTTTTCAACTAGAAGTGAAAAATAGGTAACAGGTACCAAGGGGTTTAATCCCATGTTGATCTGCCACTAGTAGGTTGAACGTGGGGGGCCACAACGTAGGCTTTCCCAGTTTTTTCCATGCGGCTTCTGGGAGCACATTTACTCCTGACCCTCCGTCCACAATAGTGTCTGTCAAGGTAGTCCCCAGTATGCCCATTTCTACCACTGCCGGTTGGTGTCCGTTGTTGACTACCAACAACATGGGGTCGACGGTGGGGCTTAGCACCTCCCTTAACGCAGGGTCAGCTGTGGGGCTCACGACCTCCCTCATTTTCACCTGTGAGGGTACAGAGTTTAAGATAGCCGTTTTTAACTGCGGCATGGTCTCCAGGAGGTCTTGTATCCTCACGAGTACCTCCATCTGCAATATTTGCCGTAAGATTTCCTCTTCTCCCCTCGTCCATGGCGGATTTGAGGTCTAGTGGCTATTCTGTCCTTGTGCAGCCATTTCCTTTGTGATCTTGTCTCTTACTTCCCGCATTCTCTCAGTCTCCGTGTGGGGATTTGGGTATGTACCCTTTTTGGCCTGCGCCCTTGTGATTGCCAACACTTCTGCTTTCGTGGGTTCTATGTTTAGAAGGTTTACACCAGGCTTCGAGCAATTTGCGTCCTCATGGTCACCTGGCCCGCACCATCGGCAAAGGTGCTGAGGGGTGGCTTCCTTTGCGCAATCGCGGGCGAAGTGTCCCCACTAATTGCAGGCCCTACACTGGATCATTGGCCAGCCCTTGGTGTCATACTGGATCTGGTTTCTATTATTGTTATTGTTGTTATTTCTTCCGCCACCGCGTCTGTTATCCCGGTATCCTCCAGATGATGTTGTTGTGTTAGTTTGTTGGCCTGTACCCGTTGGTGCGGATGTCGTGGCCTACTCCGTGAACAGCACCTGGTTCATTTGCGTACTTCGGGTTTTCATGTTGTATGGGCACTCCTTGGTGGAGTGTCCCATCACTTGGCAAATCTCGCAAAATGCTTTTTTCGAGCAAGTACCCTTTGTATGCCCCTCCTCTTTGCACTCAGTGCACCATATGTCCCCTTCAGTCCAACCAGTGCTTCTCATTGTTTTGAACTCCCTCCTCATTTGCTCCATGTCTTTCAGGAGCGCTTGCACCCGTTTGCCAGCCTCACCATCGTTGTTGCTTTCCTGTGAAGAGTCATCCTCCTCGGACGAGCTATCCTTCTTCTTTTTTTTCTTCGATGTCTTGGTCTTGCTCTCGAGATCCATCGCTCTATTGTATGCGTCTTCGTACGATGTCGGTGGAACAATTTTCATCTTCTTCGGAGGGAGTGTTTCAATCCCTCCACAAACCATCTCTTTTTCAGCCCATCCGCTGGTTGACTCTCCATTTTTCCCAACAGTTCTTTTAGCCGCCGACTATAGGCTCGAACAGTCTCGTTCTTGTTCTGCTTTGTTCCATAGATTTTGGTGACTATTTCGTTGTCATCTCTCAGGAGGTGGAACTCTATCCCAAACTCCTTCAGGTCGGGCCATGTGTCGACTTTGGCCTTGTCCATATCTGAGTACCAGTCTATGGCCACTCCTCTTAAGGTTGTTGGGAATTGTGTTACCCATTCATCTTTATCGGTAACACCGTTTGCTGACCATATGGTTTTGCACGTTCGACAATGGCGGACGGGATCTTCCTTCCCGTCACCGTTGAACTTCGGTAGTTTCTGTTTACTTGCCATTGATGGAGGTCGTCTCCCCTAAGGTGGCTATAGCTATGTCTGAGCCCCTGTGCCGCTCCCTCCAACGCCCGTGGTGTGTCCTGCGTGGGTGACTGGGGGTATGGTGTTCTGCCTACCGTGTGTCGCACCTACAGCCGTACGGTTGTCCTCCCCTTCGTTCTCACCCGCGCCCACTCCTGGCTCCCTTTGGTGATCCTCACTTCGTGGTGTAAGGGATAAGTTTCTAAACTGATCCCGAGTCTCCTCGACTAGATTCCGTTGTAACCTTGTTTCCTCCAAAAACTCTTCATGGCTCCGCACACTACGGTGTTCTGGCGACGCGTAGAAATTTCCCTCGACTTCTGTACCCTCTGTGACACCTCCTTGGTTCCCTTCGGCAGGTCGTCCTTCGGCAAGTTGCCTCAACCTCCGTCTACATTCTACTTGTTGTTCCAAAATCAAGGCCCTCTACGCGGCCTCCCACTCATCCGTTTCTGCTTTTTTATTTCTATCTTTATTCAATAGGTTGGGCATTAATTGTCGTACATTTCCATAATTCACAATACATAAACCAAAACACGTCTTTATTAATTCATTTTGTCAGATACAACTCGTGTCAATGACACTTTTATTTGAATATAGAAGGTTCAAGGTTCAATTCCTTCCTGGCCTGGCACCATCCTGTTCCGCTTCCCGTCGGCTGTTATCTTCGTACTGTTGAAGGATCTATTGGCGTCGCTCTTCCTGGGCAATCTCCTCCAGGCGAGCTTGTTGTGCCAGCAATGCCTGTGCAAGCAACCGGGGAAGATGGTTCATCAACCGATTTACTGTCGAGCTAACCTCCAGTGCTGTCCACACGGCACTTGGTGGGATTTCCGCTTCCGTGGCCTCTCATCGAACGTACGTCTCGATGGCTACTTGGAGCAGAATTGAAAATTCCCTCGTGGCAATGTCTTCTCCGTTGTAGAGCTCGGTTTGCGCGTCGTCGACCTCTGGGTTTATCTCACCAATGGGTAGGCCCATCGTGTCTGTGCGCCATCCGCGTCTTCCGTTCCCGAGTACGTCTAGGCAGCGGCGCCAAATGTTTGCCCTCTCGGGTGAATAACTTAAAGTACACAAATAAAGCACGTAATGCAGAATAATAATGCCATAGATATCAGATGTTATTCCATTCATAAGTGTCTTCCGTCACAAGTTACATTCGGAAGTATATAAAGATACTGAGGGGGTGCGAGCGCCAACCGTCGCACCACAACTGCCACCCCTCGGTTGCCAACTAACCAACACAATTACAACTTAATTAACTAGTTTTATTTCCGTGTACAATATTGCCGCCAACAGCTGTTATATTGTGTGTCATTTTTGTTTGTTTGAAGTTTCAACATATCATCTAGTGAATCACCTTAGAATTAGATTTTTTCATTTTACATGTTATCATTCTTACTCTTTCCTCTGCAAGAAATTGTTAGTTTAGGTGAAGTGCTTAGAAAGAACCGGCTTACTCTGGAGGTCCACTTTGTTTTAGGTAACCCACATCCTTGAAGTGTTCCCATGTTTCAATAGGCTGCTGAAGTTCATAGCTTTGGTTAGGGTGCAGGCTTTATTGATAACATTAACAGTTCCTAAAACTCTTACTGAACAAGCAGCTATCATATAATTAGACAATATATGCTCTCAGACATATTCACACAGTATATATAAACTTCTAGAAAAGTATTAATTCATCATAAACATACACTTAACATTACCAGCATTCTAGATATTATTAATACTGATACTAATCTGAATAAAATGACATTATTAATGTTGATACTAATCTGAAATAATATGATATTATTAATGCTGATATTAATCTGAATAATTTGATATTATTGATGCTGATATTAATCTGAACAATATAGATACTCTAAGTGTGCTGTGAATTCTATAAAAGCAGGGAAGTACTTTCTTACATGTTTGTGGTGAAGTAGAGCCAGACCTTTACGTATCTGCTGGGTCTGAAGTCCTCCTAAAATTAGTCTCCTCTTTCTTTATTATTTTTCCTCCTCTATATATGTCCTTTGACTCCCATGCAAGCTTACCTTTTATGGTAGTGAAAGGCACGAACAATGGGAGAGTCATGACTTATTCTTGAGTCATGTCCTCCCATCTTAAATGATATATAAGGGATTCACTTGTATTAATTAATTTTTTCATTTGGTTTAATACACACTTTGCCCAAATGAATATTTAATTATTAACACTTTCTTTAATTATTCACACATTCTTTAATTATTTATATATTCTTTAATTATTAATTTAATTAATATTTTTTGATCGATATTAATTTAATTAATATTATATTGCTTAATAAATTCAATTAATATTAAATTGCTTAGCTGATTCAATTCATATTATATTGCTGATAGAAATAAATGGATGATTAATCAGTACTAAATAAGTGTATTAATTAAATTTTAATTTTATTTTTATTTTTATTCTTTTGTATTTTAATTTTATTATTATTAAATTATATTTCAAAGTGGGGACGTTACAGCTAGACTACCTGACTTGATCACATCTTGATGACAAAGGCATTGCATCCCCTCACAAGCAAGAGGTTAAGGACACCAAAAATTATTGCCAAGCTAGACAACTAAGCTAAGACAACTACACTGCCAAGCAAAAAGTAGGGGTCCACATTTTCAATGGGGCGATGTGTGAAGACGTCACAACACGGCATAAAGGAGTTAAGCTTATTCCAATCAAGGCAAAATGTGTTGACACGATTTATATCGAGGCTGCTCTGAGAAGTCATGGCTTGGTTTTCTGCAGGCGTCGAGAGCAGTCCACATCAATGCACTTATAATAGGAGACGGGGATAAATTATATGAGATTTTGGCTTGTGCAGCAATCCTCATTGGATATTGGAATCTTTGCTAGCAATTAGTGGTTCGAGTTAAAGGAGTATCTGATTAAGAGGTTTTTTGAATATTGTTGACCACCTAGCTTGGCGACTTCCAATGCCAAGGTTGTATCGTTTGTAATATGAGCCACCCACTTGTGCAATCTGCAAATAAGGAATATCTGCCGATACCTGTAGCTGCATATTTTCGGTGATGTTCATCATTTGGGAACAGGTAATTCTTTCCGTATTAAGTTTGATCTATCAAATCTGTTGTTTTCGCAATTTCAGGTTGTTTATTTCAAAGACATATGTAAACAGATATAATAGTTTTGTATGAAGGATCTGTAACTGGCAATATATACTTTTGGCGTGATTTGGAGAGCTATTTTCAATCTTCAATTTGTGTGTGCTTGTATAAGTATTGTTTAAAGACCTGGTATCTTTCAGTTGTGCTTCTCTTGTTTGACAGACCCTTCTCCTCCACTGTTAGCTTGCCTCTGGAAACTATTGCATTGTTTAGAGACTACTTCTGATGCCACTGGTCATGGTTATTTATTATATATTTTAGAGACTACTATTTCACTATTTTTTGTATTTAGTTGGGAATTGAAATTGATTCAGAAATATTTGCAAAACTATTCTGTCTGAATATAAACATATCATTAATGCTTGAGTTGACAAGTTTTAAAAGTTAAATATATCTTATCATTGTTATTTCTGTTTTCTATTAGCTTCTTTCATTCCTGCATACAATTTCCATACAAAACTTCACCAACATTAACATGCATTTCTATTTTGATCCATAAAAAAATAAGTCCTACATTCTTGAGTAAGAGTAAAGTGAACATTAAAAATTGTGTTACCTTATCTTTGGTAGTCAATCCAAGCTCACCAAGGGTGGGGATCTTGCCCCACTCATCAATTTCATTCAGACCATTCTTAGGAAGAGGTCCAAGTAATGCTGGCATCTTATAGGAAGTTCGGACTTTGCACTTCGCTTCTACTGCCTGAGAAAGTTAACTTGTCAAAGTCTAGAACGCCTGTGTTTGTAAATATTCTACTAAACAGGAAAGCTGCCATAAGCATTGGTTCCATACTTTTTCCTCCGTTCTTCGAAAGGAATCCCAAGAATGCATGTGCTAGAATTATAAAAATAAATTGTTTTACTTATCATAATTACAACATTGACCACTTGCATTTCCAAATAAATTTTAGTGCTGAAAAAGGAAAATCACTTTTACCTTTTGCTTCTCAATATTGACATCATGCAAGTCAATAGGTTCAATTTATTGAGGGAAGTTTTCATGATAAACAAAGGATACATATAACTCACCTTACGGAATTGTGTATACACATCTGGTATATGTTCTGTCTTGAATGGCAAATCTGCTAAATGATACATAGTACTCCCCCAAACTAGTTGCAATGTTGGACTTCTAGCCTTCAAACTAGTAGATCCACTCAATGAGAGAGTAATTTTTTCCAAACCCTTTCTGACATGCTTTTCAACCATTACTTCTTCAATGCATGTTTCCTTTTGAGCATAAACCTGAACATGTTTTATTTTCTGTCGGGATTTAGAAGTTCGTGTATTTTATGTAAAACAACTGATTTATGTAGAAAAACTTCATTGACATTATACGGACTACTTTTGAAGAAAGAGCAGAATACAGAACTAACTAATTCATGCAGCAGGTACTTCGAATTCAGTATTATAGAATGAAAGCAACCAGCTACTTAACTGTATGAGCTCCAAAAGATTGAACAATAGTTGGAAGCACTTCTTCTGGCTTTCCATATTTGATGAGTAGATTGGAACCTCTTTTCAGCAGGTTTCGCTTCAAATCAACCAGGCTCTCTAGTAAAAACTCAGCTCGCAATTCTGCATAGACCAAATGAATGAAAGCTTTCTCACTAGAAGTAATTATTCTCTTAATTAAATATTGTAAAGCAGAAATAGTAAAGACAATAAAGTAAAGTTGTATATTCTAAACTGTATCAAGAAGTCTACCCAAAGCAATAATAAAGAAGTCATACTAGTATACAAATTCAATCATGATGAATTATCCATGTCATGAGATTCATGAAGATGGTCTTAATTTGAAACCACCTATCGTATTCCACAAGAAAACATGAATCATTAAGATTGTCAAACTGAGTGAACTGTGTGAAAATGGTACAGGTGCCAACAGCTTTTGAGATAAATACATGGATTTGAGTTCAATGTCACTAAGACAGTAGAGATATAACAGAAACACTAGCTAGCAGATTATTTGACAAAGACCATGATCAATGCTATATGTTCAAACCAGAGTTACCCGGGGATGCGTCCCCGACCTGAAAACTCCCGTCCCCGTCTCGGGGACGTTTTGGGGACTTGGGGACGGTCAGGGGACGGCTGGGACGTCCCCAATCCGTCCCGGGGACGGCTAGACGTCCCCCTTATCTAAGGCCATTAATAAATATTAAAAAACTAAAAAAAGTTGTATTTTCAAATTTTTTAAAATTTTTTCTAATATAGGCCCCTTATTAATTCAAATTGTTAGTAAAAATAAAAAAATTAAAAGATAACATTAATTTAATTCATAATTTTGACAATGAAACTATATGGCAGCAGTGTAGCCTTTGGGCATTTTGACACAGAGATTAGAAAATCGCCCAAAAATCGCCAAACTCGGCGAGTTAATAGAAAAATAACACCCAACACCTTTATGAAAGAATAAGTTTTTTTGGGGGAGCGCGCAAGGGGCGCTGCCCCTTGACCCCGCAAGGGGCGATGCCCCTTGACCCCACCTTGGGGGCGCTGCCCCCAAACCCCCGTTGAAAAATATGGGGGGAAACCGCATCGATAGAAGTAGGGAAAATTTAACCTCTTTGTTTTGACATTTTGTATGTTATTTCTTTAATATCTATTATGATATGCATATTGACAATGTGAATGAATTGAAATTCTGATTTATGAATGCATAATTGCATATTGTCTATTGAGTATTAACAATGTTGTATGTTCAGAATTTACATTCTAAAATGTCTTCAACTTTTCATAGTATCATACACATGCCATTTCCATGTTTTATTGTTTTCATATGAATATAATGTATGTATGCATGCTTTATCCATGTTTTCATATGAACATTTAGAATTTTGAAATTTTCCTATATATTTTAAATATTTCCTATATTTTAATAGCCGTCCCCTTTGCCGTCCCCCGCCGTCCCCAAATTTGGCAAAAAAATTTGCCGTCCCGGAAACGCGTCCCGCCGTCCCCTGCCGTCCCCGTCCCGGAAACTCGGGGTAACTTTGGTTCAAACCAATCAAAGTAATGGGCCACAAATTAGAACTTAGAACCACACAGTCATGGTAGCTGCTCAAACAAAATATCAACCTCGGGATTTGCAGAAAAAGGCATGGTCGGTTCCCTTTATGACTAAAAAGGGAACTAACTAAAGAGGGATATAAACTTAGATAAAAAAAATAGTTAAAGAAACAACTATTTGACAGACAAATTCAAAATGAATCCAACCTGAGCAATTTCTTCAACAATTCAATTTGGTGATCAAGTACAAGAAGAAAGCACAAACATGGTCGTGGATAAGCTCTTTCAGTAACCATATACAAAATAAATTTCAGCTGAGCAACAATTTTGCAACTAGAGCTTTTCACTAAAAAGCATGAAGCATATCATATATGGCCAATACAGATTTTTAAAATACATATCAACATTTGTAAACAATGGAAGCATTTGTTAAAGACAAAGCTGATTTCTATCTCAATGCTGACCTACTCTGGGACAAAATATGTATGTCAAAGAAGGAAATACTTAGGGAGGCATATTCCTTAAAAATTAGGCCACTTTGTTGTTGGATGGTGTTGATGTGTTTTAAATACACAATCAAACATAGAATAAAATACCAAGGTATCTTATCCTCTCTTGAACAAAGTCTCTCAAATGCTATGCTTTGTGATCAAATGAGACAACTCCAAGGTTTCTACTGTCAGGTCTTAACTTGTGGATAAGCTCAATGGTTGATGTGATTGCTGGTAATCCAAGGGGACTTACATTGAATACTTGAATGTTGAACGTTTAGATGTTGCAAGAACTTAGATTCTAACTACTTGCTTGGAAAATAAAATGGCAAAAGAGATGGGGTTTGAAAAGACTATACTACTCCTAAGAATGTAGGAACGATGGATAATCTTTGGTGAAATTCTACTAAGCCATGCTTTGACATGCAAAGCAACAACTCTGCAAAGCTTAATGCGATCTTCTAAGAAAAGCAGGTGATGTTCAAATCACTATCTACAACAAGATAACCATCAAGGTGATGCATATCAAGGTATGAATAGCAATTAAATTTAAGCTCATTTAAGGATTTGAGTTGACCACACAAGGCAAACTTACAATCAGTTGCTAGTGGTATGGATAAATGAATTTCACCATTAATCATTCACAATTCCTATCATTCATCTAATCAACATGAAAGCAAATGAATTGAGAAGTAGAGTCCATGCAACTTGCTGAAATGACACATTAATTCACCATAGCTTCAATGAAATCAAATGTTCCTTACAACAAGATTTTGGCAACAGTCTTTGCGTTCTCCTAATCTGACTTCTATTCTATTCTTCTTACTCTTAAACTATTGCTACTATTAACCCTTTACAGATGAATGATTTGAGCCTTTTATAGTAAGCTCATTACAAGTCAAAGGCTCAAATTGATTCACAATCAATGGCCAAGATTACATGATAGAAACCTGTTGATGTGTTTTTTGTACACTATCAAACACAGAATAAAATACCCAAGGGTACCTTATCCTCTCTTGAGTAAAGCCTCTGAATGCTGAAGATATCGCGAAAAGGATCAATCAGGGTGACTTCAAGGTTCTTCACTGTAGGATCTCTACATGTGGATAAGCTCTCTATGGTATGATGTGATTTTGCTGGAATCACAAGGGGACTTACACTTGATGACTGAACGTTTGATTTGCTTTGAATATTGCTGGAACACAGGTTTTTACTAGCTCTGATTTGAAAAAAGGAAAAAAGATAAGGGTGAGGAAAGGATCTAATTCTGATACTAAGAATGTAGGAGCAATGAATGATCTTTGATGAAATTCTAACTAAATCTTGTTTGACATCCCAGGACCATCTCCACAAGGTTAGTGCAATCTTCGAAGGAAAGCTTTATGATGTTCAAATCATCACTACAGGCATAGACACCATCAGGCTGATGCATATCAATGAAGAAGCGACAATTGAAGTTAAGCTTAAGCTGAATGATTCGAGTTGACTACACAAGGCAAGTCTGCAATCAACAAACTGCTAGTAGTATGGATATATGAATTTCACCATCAATCAAGCACATCTCTTCCACTCATCTAATAACATAAAATCAAATATGAGAAGTATACAGACCATGCAAATTGTCGAATCGACCCATAAATTTCACCATTTCTTCAATGAAGTTTTACAAGTCTTTTACAACAACATCTTGGCAACAATCTTTGCCTTCTTCCTCTACTCTACTCTAATTGCTATTCTATCAACTAACTAATCACCTTCTAACTATTCTCTATTCACTAACTCCTCTCTAACTCCCTTTACAAAATGAAGAGTTGGGGCTTATATAGTGTCCTTAATACAATTCGATGGCTAAGATCAATTTGAGATCAATGGCCAAGATTCAACAATAAAAACCCTAATTAGGGTTTGTTACAACCATTACATAACATTTAATGCTTGACCAATGATAAAATCACATCCTTAGGACACATGTCTTCTCTGAAAAATTTGACCAATGGATAGCTGGGGTAGGTACATTGAAGTTTGTGCCACCTTCCATGTGTTAGGTACATTGAGTCTGGACATGCTGAGGTGGACCAATTCGACTGGAGGAGTGATGACTGGGATGCCAACTCATCTGACACTTGGTTGATGCCAATTTGATGTTGCTGAGAAGCTAGCTTTAATTAACTCTTCTGAAACTATCTACTTCTTCAACGAACCCTTGCTCTGACTTCTCTTGTCTTTGATGTGCAAGATGATTGATGTACCTTGCCTTGGAATGCTGGATTGGAAGAAGTTATTCCCGATGATTCCTGACCGAAGAAGACCGTCCTTGTCGATGCTAGACTGGAGGAGATCATCTTTGTCCTGGACTGGATCTTCTTTGATGAGAGCCTGCCGAATTGTAGATACTCCAACCTTAGGAGTCGCCATCTTGATACCTACACAACATTTCAAAATTAGTAATATATCTTGAAGTCTAGAAATTAGACTTAAAAGGAAGATTTAAGATTTTAATTAGGAAACTTCATGATAAATCTTGAGTTATCATTTCCTAATTAACCATGCAACACTTAGACTTTTCTAAAAAAAAGTCTAAAAATCAAACCTTGAACAAGGGTGTTAAGATGATTTCGCCATACCTCCTCTTGAGTATTAAACTCTAAGAAATGATGTAAAAATAGATGAACTTTGCTAGGCGAAGTATAGATCAAAGCCTTTTCTTGAACAAATTGTGCCTCCTTTAGCTAGGAAAAGAATAAACTCCACTTTCTTCTAGCCTTTTACAAATGAAGGAAATTCTCCTCCAATTAGCTCTCCAATTTCGCAATTAAGGAAATGATTGAATGATTTGAAATGTGAAACAAACTCCTCCAATATACAGAGCGCTCACCCCTTTGCTTCCTCTAGGCCGACTTGGCAAAAAAGACGTAAAAAAATAAGTAAAATCTCAAAAAAGGGGGGGGGGCGACTTGGCTAATAAAAACAAAATAAGGCCTTGAGCGCTTTATTAAAAATTATTTTCAAATGCCTCCAAAATAAATTTCGATTTTCTAAGGCTTAAAATCAATTTATTAAATGCCCAAAATGCTTTAATTTAATGCTAATTTAATTTTAATTTTCCAAATGCCTCAAAATTAGCAATTTTGGCGATCAAATGCAATTTGGAGAATATTAATTTTTAAAACAAGGCTTGATAAAACTCCATGATGATTTCGCCCTGGACCATCTCTGAGGGTTAGGAGCGATTTTTCAATTTTAGCCTTGAATACTTCGCATCTTGACTTGAAAATCTCCTAGAGGGTAAATTGATATCCAGTTAATGTGTTGCACTTCAAATTTGATATTTTGCGTGAGGAAAAATAGGTGGAAGTGTAAATTTCGCCCTGGACCCTCAGCAAGAGTCAGGAGCAATTTTTCATTTTCTAGCTAAAATCCACCTCAACTTAATTGTTGACCCTTCAATGTCACTCCCAAAATCCATTTCCTTGCACTGTAGAGTTAACTCATCAATAATTTTGGAGGAAAAAATGTCCTTAGAGGCAATTTCGCCCTGGACCCTCAGCAAGGGTCAGGAGCGATTTTCTATTTTTTGCTCAGGATTAGCATTTTTCAACGTCAAAAACCTCTTCAAGACATTTCAACTAGGCCTTCTCACTGGCTTACAAACTTAGCTTTATCAAATTTTGGAGAAAAGGTGTGATTTTGAGGTTTTTCGCCCTGGACCCTCTCTGAGGGTCAGGAGCGATTTTTGGAAACTGGGCTTGATCCTCCATCATTTCTCATTAAAACTTTATTCGTCATTAAGAAACATCTTTCCCTTATCCACTCCATCCAAATTTGCTTCGTTGTTGTGAGGTAAAATGAGGATTTTCAACATTTTCGCTCTGGGCCCTCTCTGAGGGTCGGGAGCGATTTTTCATTTTGTGACCAAAATCATCAAGTTTCAAAAAGAAAAACATTATTCATCATGCTTTTGGAGGTCTCTTTGCCTTATCCTAACCTTGCCTTAGCACCATTTTGAAGAAAACATGCATTTTTTGTGATTTTCGCCCTGGGCCCTCAGCAAGGGTCGGGAGCGACTTTTTCATTCTAGGCATATTCTTTCATCTTTTGGATTCCAAATCGCCTCTAAGGCACAAAACATCATTATCTTCTTCCTATCCACACAAGATTTTGTCTCAATTCTTCAAAAAAAAGAGAGAATCCTGGAAAATCGCTCTGGGCCCTCTCTGAGGGTCAAGAGCGATTTTTGTAATTGCCTTCAAAATACTGACTCTCAACAATCTCTTTTCACTTCAAGGCAATTTAAACATTATTTCAAACCCATGCCTAACCTTGGCTTTCCTCAAACTTGGATGAAAAGTTCCTATATTAGGTTTTTCACCTTGGGCCCTCTCTGAGGGTCAGGAGCGATTTTTTGATTTTGGGTTGATTTCCTCTTTTGTTGATTATCCAAATTATATTCAACGGGTAGAACATGCTTTCCTTCATCCCTTCCAATCATAAAAATCACTTTGATCTTGCAAGAATAGTGCACATTTGAAAATTTCGCTCTAGACCCTCTCTGAGGGTCAGGAGTGATTTTTGCTACCTGGACCAAATAGCTTCACTTTTCATCTCGAAATTTCTTTGCTAAGGAAGATGTCGCCTTGCTTCATGCTATGAATAAGCTCTCATGTCCAAGAAAGGTCAAAAAATGTGCACACAAAGAAAATCGCTCTGGACCCTCTCTGAGGGTCAGGAGCAATTTTACCTTTCCTGGGCAAAACTCCTTCAATTCATCATCTTCAATCAAGTCTGGATACTTTATCATGCTCACTTCATCCATCCCCATGCCTTTGACATCTCAAATCGACCAAATAAGGCTAGCAATGACCCCTATAAGATTTTTCGCTCTAGGCCTTCTCTAAGGGTCAGGAGCGATTTTCCTGTTTTCGACAAGGTCCTTCATCATTTCAAGTCAAAACTTCTTCAGGTGGGTGGAGAAAGTCATTCATTTCCCCTTCATGCTCAAAACTTGGTCTCTTTCTACTGCATAATGAAGGAAATCAAAATTCCGCCCTGGGCCCTCTCTGAGGGTCAGGAGCGATTTTTCCTTTAATCTCCAAAATATCATCACTTTTCCTGTCTTCAAAACTTCAATCACCTTTAGTGACGTTCAATCATCCTTCCGGGAGACCCTGCACAAAACATATTAGAAAAGTCAGTGACAAATATGACTTAAACAATATTTTCGTCTTGGACCCTCAGCAGGGGTCAGGAGCGATTTTACCCTTTTAGGCCAAACTGCTTCACGTTTAAGTCTCAAACCACTTCACAGGGCCAAGTCAGGTCATTTTCAAGGCCAGGAACCAATTAGCAAGTCCACCAAAAACAAGAAATTGCACTCAAGATAGAATTCGCCCTGGGCCCTCTCTGAGGGTCAGTAGCGATTTCTCTGTTTCAGGCATCATCTTACTTCAAAAAATTGATCAAAACTCACCCAGGCAAGAACACAAAATTTCTCCTTCAAAATGCTAACACTTAGTCAAAATTGGATTTTACCCTAAAAACCTTAATTTCAATCAGGACCTAACCTGAGACCTATTTGACTCCCTTGAAAGGTTCACCTCTTTTCAATCCTCAATTCAACAGGAAGACACTTAACAACTTTCCAAAATTTGACTGGACTCAGCTTGAATGATATCAAAAGAACCCCCTAAGGTTTAGCCCTAGCCCAGGCAGGCAACTCACTCACTCAAAACCCTAAAAGCAGAGAGAAAAACAAGCAGAAAGCAAAAAAGCAAGGGTCCCCATTTGCAATGGGGCGATGTGTGAAAACATCACAACAAAACCCTAATTAGGGTTTGTTACAACAAACTCCTTCTGACCAATGATAAAATTACTCTTAGGTTCAATATTGAATGTGAACCAATGGAATATGAGGGTAGGTAGCTCGAAGTTTGTGCCTCCATATGATGAGTCAAGTGCATTGCATCTAGACATGCCGATGTGGAATCCCTCTAATTGGTGGAATGATGACTAGGATGCCATCTCAACTTGCACTTGTAGACTTGATTCGTCATCATGGATGAGTATTGAGTAATATCTCTTGATACTTAACAGTATTCAGTTTTCTTAATGTGATGATTATGACTGATCTTCCCTTATTCATGATCTACTTTGATGAATGACACACCCAATTGGATTCGACTCTTCAATGTACTGAGTTTGATTCTTGGATTCTCGAAGGAAATTCAAGATTGTAAAACATTTATTCTTCAAATAAGTTGTCTCCTTCATGTCCTTAGCTTTGATCTCTGCTTTCCATGACTCGAGCTTGATCTTGATGTTGACATGTCCTTGATTCCTTACTTAATCACCTATTTGTAGCGCGAACCTTTCTTTGATGTTGTCTTCTTGTTGAATCCAAGTCCTTCATCCTTGCAAATGTTTTGAATCTTCTTCCATCATTCCTCACATTCACTCATTGCATTAGACTTGGAAAAGAACATAATCTTTAATCAAAACACCATAAATGAAGACAATATTACACAAAACTTATGTTTGCTAAAATCTTTTCAAATCTGGTCATTAATCTTCCAAAGCTAAAACTGATGTTGCTTGACTTGTAATCTGATCCAATTGTGCTCAAATCAGAATGCCCTAGCTGAAGAAATTCCCCAAAATCAGGTCTGATGATACACAGAATCTTGTCAAATTTCGCCTATATTGCACTTAATTTGGACTGGAAATTTTCCAAATGGGACTTAGAATGCTTCTAATCCAAATTGCCTAAGGTTTATTTTGATCAATGAAATGATCAAAATTATTTGCCTAAGTCGTTGATCTCCTTTGTCCAAATCACTGGCCTGAAGATGAAAATTACCCTTCCAAATTATCGTCTTGAATGTGTTGAGGATAAACTTGCTGATGTTTTGGAGATCGAATTTTGCTTGAATGATGTTTTAAAAATGAAATTGAATGCCTTCTTATATAGGCGCTAAGGACATAGAGTCACCACCTTTCATTTCAAATTCCCACTAGGCCGACTTTGCATCTTAAACAAAAAACATTTTAATTCATTTCTTTTGCTGAGCGCTTCCCCTATATGGCCGACTTCTTCTCTTCATCAAATCGGTGGTTATCCTTCCAATTGCACCACATTTTCGGTTTTTATGCTTTCATTTGTACTTGTGTCAAATCGGTGGCTTTTGTATCTCCATTTGGACTTGGAGGCATGGGCGGCTTCCTTATCTCTATTTGCACCTCTTCATATTGGTGGCTTTCCAAGCTTCATTTGCACCTAATGACCTTGGCGTCTTTTCTTCTTTCATTTGCACCTAGCAATCCTAGCAGTATTTTAAGGTTCATTTGCACCACATGATCTAGGCGGCATTTTAAGGTTTATTTGCACCTTGAGACTTGGCAGCATTTTCTCTTCTGTTTGCACTTCTTTGTATTGGCGGATTTCCCTCTTTCGTTTGCACCTAATGATTTGAGCGGCTTTTCATGCTTTGTTTGCACCATTTGATTTGAGCAGCTTTTCATGCTTCGTTTGCACCTCATCATCATGGCAGGATTTTGATCTTCATTTGGACTTGATGCAAACCCTTTTTGTTTGGACTAAATGAAAACTTCCTTCTCAAATCGGTGATTGGAGCTTTATTTGTACTTGGGTGTTTTATTTGCACCATTTCATTTTGCACTTTGTCCGTACCCCTTTTCTTCATTAATTTCAGACTTTAGTAAGGCAGCATTTTGTTGTCCATTTGCACCCAATTCGTTTCGCATTTCGTTCGTACCTCTTTCAAGTTCAAAACTTTAAATCTTGAAGGGTGGAATTTTCACTTCATTTGGACTAAATTCGTACCTCGTTTCGTTCGTACCTCTTCCAAGTCTTGAACTTTCCAACTTCAAGGGCAGAATTTTCATCTCCATTCATACCAAGTTGATTTCAAGTTTCATTTGTACCACTTTCATTTTATGAAATCTCAACTCAGAAGAGCAGAAATTTGACGTTCATTTGTACCAAATTCTTCTCATGTTCTATTCGTACCAAGTCGAAGTCCTGAACTTTCAAACTTGAAGGATGGTAATTTCACCTTCATTCGTACCAAGTTTGCACCTCCTTTCATTTGTATCACTTCCATTTCATGAAATTTTCAACTTGAAGGGCCAAATATTGAGCTTCATTTGTACCAAGTTCGTACCTCATTTTCATTCATACCTCAATCCTAATTCATGCCATTTCAAACCCTAAGAATTTTTCTTGCAAATTGACAACTTTCAGCAACACTAACCACCTTAGCAAGGTTGGCAACACAACCTCAATCCTGACTTGACAAGACATATTCACTTCTCATAAGCAAGGGCTAACAGGCTAACAGCTACTAAACTTACTAAGCTAAGACAACCTAGCCAAACACCTAAGTCTAAGCAAAAAGTGGGGGGCCCCATTTGCAATGGGCCAATGTGTGAAAACTGTTGGCAATATTGTATTATAACAGACAATGAAAGATTGTTGACATTTCAATAAGGATATTGAGAAGGTTGTTGATGATTATGGACATAACTAATTAAAGATGGTTTACTATCTTGATATTATTATTTTGTCATTGATGTCAAGAAATTGATTTTCTAATTCAGTATGATGTTGCCATATCTTGAGAAGTATGATATGAAGATTATAAAGAAGTCGGTAAAGACACAGGAAAGAATATGATGAATAAGGGGATAAGTTATTCAATGGGCAACTCTACCGAGTCAAACAATGATGAGATCTTGATGTTTTAGATTGTTTTAACATCATACATATGTTGTAAAATGTAAAGGTTAATACTATACTATGTTATCAAGCAAAGAACCTAGTCGGTAAACCCTAAGGTTATCGCTATCGGTTAATGAAGGCAAAATGTCTACCGAGTGAAGTTTAGTATTCACCGAGTTGTAACCGAGCTATAACAGAATGCATTAAATGTTTACATGTGATATTTAATGAATGATGCTGATGAGCTGGAGCGGATCAATGATTGGTAAGCCATGGAAGTAGTTTGTTAACGAATCTAAGTCAATGGAAAGTCGGCAAGAAGATCTATAGCTCAGATTGAACCGCATTACCCTAACACAAGTTCCAAGGTGAATATGCAAGTTCCAAGGCGGGGTAAAACGTTTTCAGATCGAAAGATACATTGAACCTGGAGAAGATTGAAGATCTGATGGCTATGATTGATCATGGGAAATTGTGATCAATGAGATTAAGCGGTTAGAAGATTGTTTATAAATAGGAAACTGTTGATAAACAATGTATGCGGGCAAGTGTATGCACAGGGATGCTACATAGTGATTACCGAGCACAGAAGCTTGAAGACCTGTTAGAATAACAGAGTATTGATGCCCAGCAGATAGACAAGATTAGTTCTATGTCTAGATTGTATTGAACAAATAGGAATCTGCTTTAGCATTTTAGATGTGAAGTTGCAGATAGATTTTTATTACTGTTATTTTGTGAAAGTGACAGGAAATCTCTTAACCGAGTGGACTTAACAGTCTTATATGTAAATCCTCCAACAAGGTGACATTCTGATTGAGTGTTTGAAATCCTTTGACAAGGTCACTTCTAACAAAGTGATGATCCTAACAGATCTGAGGGAAATCCCTTAGCAATGTGTTTGTAATCTTTAACAGGATTTGCATTTAACCGAGCATACTCTAGAAGAGTATATTTCTTAGTGGGTCCGAAATCCCACAGTGGTTTTTCCCTATTTGGGTTTCCACGTTAAATCTGGTGTTATGAGGTTTATATTGTTCATATGCTTTTGAGTTTGCATGTTTGACAGTTTTTGGTTATATGACTGATATATGTGTTACCGAGGTTGAATCTGATGTTTTTATGGATGATTAAGTTTGAATGATTCATCCCCCCCTCTCATCTTGTTGGCTATTGGATCTGTACTTATATTAAGTATCAGAACTATCAATTGGTATCAAAGCTTTGGACTCCGAAAGGAAAGTTTAAAGGCACTTGAGTTAAAAATCCAAAGATGTATAAGAGGGATGCACCTAAGCTGAATAAGTCAAGTTTCTCTAAATGGCAGAAAAGGATGAAGCTACATCTATCAGGAGTTGGAGAATATGTTATATACTATCTAGAGAATGATTTTGTTGCACCGAGCACCTATCCATTGACTATGGAAGAGATAAAGGCAAAGCAAGAACATATTCAAGCAATGATTGAAATAAGATCTGCATTGACCGATTCTGAGTTTAATGATCTAGAAGGATGTACTGATGCAAAGGCAATGTGGACTAAGCTCATATCTGTATATGGAGGTGATGAACATGTTCAAAGAGCAAAAGTAGATAGTTTAGGAGGACAACTTGAATCTATGAGGATGAATGAAGGTGAGAACATAACCCAGTACAGTACAAGACTAAAGGAGATTGTAAATCAAATCAAAGGAGCAGGAGGAACTATTGAAGAAAAGGATATGACAAGTAAGTTGTTAAGAACCCTTCTACCTGCCTATGCAATCCGAGTCTCTGCAATCAATGAATTGAGGTTTGTACCTAATATGCCAGTTTCCTTGGATGCTACTATTGGTAAGCTACATGCATTTGAGTTAAGTAATTTTGATAACAGTGGGTCATCGGTAAATAAAGTTGAATCTGCATTTAGTTCTTTTCATCTGAATGAATCTAATGATTACAATGAAAGAAAGTATAAGTACTCTGAAGGAGATCACAGTGGAGCAAGTGAAAGATTTCGGAAGAACATGGAGGAGGTACACAAACTGTATGAAGAAATCAGAAAGCAAGAAGAGTTTGAAGCACTATTGGCCAAAAGGTTACCAAGAGGCAAAGGTAAGTGTAAAGGAAAACTACCTTTGAAATGTTTCAATTGTGATAAGATTGGACATATGGCTTCTAACTGTCCTAACAAAGATTTCACTGAAAAGAGAGATTATCGAGATGACAGACAAAAAGATAATCATTACAGAGGACACCGAGACTTCAGAAGAAGAGATAGAAAGACATGCTTAATTGTTGATGAGGAATCTAACGATGATAAATCAGATGAGACCGATACAGAGGAAGTTGTTTATGTGGCTATCAAGGATGGATCAGATGAAGAAAGGTATGAAGAAAAAGCCCTAATATCTCACATAAACACTAATGATTCTTGGATTATAGATAGTGGATGCTCACATCATATGACAGGTGATAAACACAAGTTTGTTATGTTAGATTTGGTAATGATGCACCATGTCCGGTAAGAGGTAAAGGATCCATAACACTTCTTGATAATGCAAGATGCAATGATGTTTATTGGGTTGAAGGTTTGAAATACAATTTGTTGAGTGTAGCACAGCTAAACAACACAGGTTACCGAATAGAATTTCAGAAAGGAATTGTCAAAGTTCATGACAAGAATGGAAAGTTAGCTGCTACCGGGACACAAACAAAAGGTAATACATTTCACCTTGACTCAACTCACAATAAGTGTTTGCATGCAAAGATTGATGATACCTGGTTATGGCATAAAAGGTTTTGTCATGTTAATTTTGATAATCTGATCAAAATAAGTAAGAAGCGCCGAGTAAGAGGTCTACCGAGTCTTGAAAAACCTGAGAATGCCATGTGCCGAGGATGCCAGATGGGTAAGATGACAAGATCAAGTTTTACAAGTAAGTCCTACACTTCTAAGGGAATTTTAAATCTTGTGCACACTGATCTTTGTGGTCCTATGAAAGTTCAAAGTTATTATGGTGATAAGTATTTCATATTATTTGTGGATGATTATTCAAGGATGATGTCAGTAATGTTTTTAAAAGAAAAATCAGAAGCTTTTCAAATGTTTAAATGGTACAAGGCTAGAGTTGAAAATGAAACAGGAAGACAACTGAAATGTCTTAGATCAGATAGAGGAGGAGAGTTCACATCTGATGAGTTCAACCTATTTTGCAAAGATCATGGTATTAAAAGACAAGTCTCTGCACCGAGAACTCCACAGTAGAATGGAATAGCTGAAAGAAGAAACAGATCTATTGTGGATTGTGCTAGAACACTGATGATTGAGAAGAAGGTTCCACAAACATTTTGGAGAGAAGTAATAAGCACAGCTGTTTACACCTTGAACCAAATTCAATTGAAGAAAGGTACTTTTAAGACACCTTATGAAATCTGGTATGGCAAGAAACCTAATGCAAGTTATTTTAAAATCTTTGGAAGTAAATGCTATGTTCATAAAGATGATAGAAATGGCAAGTTTGATCAGAAAAGTGAAGAAGGAACATTTCTAGGATATTCTTCCAGAAGCAAAGCATTTAAATGTCTGATCAAATCATCTAACAAAATAGTAGAAAGTGCAAATGTGAAAATTGATGAATTTGCAGAAAGAAATGATGAAGGAAATTCCAAAAAACTAGAAGACTATGATGAATTTGTCTATGTGCAACCGAGAAGTTCTACCGAGATAACTGTTGAAGAAAATGAAGAAAATATCCAGTTACCGAGTGATGAAGAAGATCATACAGAGCCTACCGAGCCTGTATTAGCCAAGTATGTCAGAAGACACCATGCACCAAGTCAGATTATAGGAGATAAGGATGATCCAATGATGACAAGGAACAAACTGAGACAGAACACATGTTTGATATCTGAATTTGAACCGAGAATAGTGAAAGAGGCATTTAACAGTGAAGATTGGATAAATGCTATGACAGAAGAGATTGATCAAATCAAGAAGAATGACACATGGACACTGGTCCCAAGACCGAAGGACAAAAATGTAATCGGCACAAAGTGGATCTTCAGAAACAAGTTAAATGAAAAAGGTGAGGTCATTCGGAACAAAGCAAGACTAGTTTGCAAAGGTTATGCCCAAGAAGAAGGAATTGATTATGGTGAGATTTTTGCACCTGTTGCTAGACTTGAAGGAGTAAGAACATTGTTAGCATATGTTGCTTTCAAGAACTTCAAGGTATATCAAATGGATGTCAAATCTGCATTTCTGAATAGAATATTAGAAGAAGTTTTCATTGAACAACCTGAAGGATTTGTTGAAGACAATAATAAAGATCAGGTATGCAAATTGAACAAAGCTTTATATGGTCTGAAACAATCACCAAGAGCATGGTATGAAAGATTGCACTCTTATTTGATTAAGATTGGTTTTATAAGGACAAGTGAAATTAGCAACATGCACATGAAGAATGATGAAAATGGAATACTAATCTCAGCCATATTTGTTGATGATATTATATTTTGTGGAAATGACTCTTTATGCAAGAACTTTGGAAATGAAATGAGCAAAGAATTTGAGATGTCATTAATTGGTGAGATAAAGTATTTTATAGGTTTACAGATACTACAAATGAAAAATGAGATTTTCATTACCCAATCCAAGTACATAAAGGAAATCTTGAAGAAATTTGGAATGGAGGATTCAAAACCAGTAAGTACTCCTATGACTACCAACTATAAACTATCAAAGAATGATGAATCTGCATCTGTTGATGAGACACTCTACCAATCCATGATTGGAAAGTTGCAATATGTTGTTCACAGTAGGCCAGATATAGCACATGCAGTAGGTATTGTTGCAAGATTCTCTGCAGATCCTAAGGAAATACACATGACAGCAATCAAAAGAATTTTCAAATACTTAAAAGGCACTGAAGAGTATGGCTTAGTATATCAGAAAGGAAATGATTTTGATTTAAAAGTTTATACTGATGTTGATTGAGCAAGCAACATTGATGACAGGAAAAGCACAAGTGGAGGAGCTTTCTTCTTAGGAGAAAGACTAGTGAGTTGGCTTAGCAAGAAACAAGGATGTGTTTCTCAGTCAATAACAGAAGCTGAATACGTTGCTGTAGCACTGAATTGTACCAACATTGCATGGATCAAACAACTGTTGGAAGGTATAAATGAGAAAGTTACCGAGCCAGTAACTATATTCTGTGACAATACTAGTGCCATTAATATTTCAAAGAATCCTGTTATGCACTCTAAGACAAAGCACATAACTATCAAATATCATTATATTAGAGAAGAAGCTCGAGAAGAAAGTGGTGCTAGAATATGTTAACACAAAGGAGCAAATAGCAGATATCTTCACCAAGCCACTACCAAAAGACACTTTTGAATATCTCAGAAGTAAGTTAGGGGTCCTACCCCTATCTTCTACTCACTGACCGAGTTCAGTGAAAGCATCAATTCGATGACTCTATTGAATATCTTTTGGGGAGTTGATGCTGGAGTGATACACTTTAGAATGTTTTTCTGAAAGTGTACTGGAATTAATACTGGAATAATACAGAGAATGATACAGGGAACAGGAATTGAAGACAAATACTCCGACCAAGACTCAGTTGATACACAACAGCAGGAAATAACTTCTTATAGAAAGAAATTATGTTTTAGTTCTATTCTTTTTGGCATTGTTGTCAAAGGGGGAGAAGACTATTATGGGGGAGAAGATCTACCAAAGATGTAGAAGACCTGAGAAGACTGGAAGACTACAGATTGAAATGTAGAAGACTTGAGAAGACTGAGAGAAGACTACAGATTGAAATAAAGTCTGAAAATAGAAGAGAAGTCTAATGTATGGGGGAGAGCATTTCAGCATTTCAGAATCACAGCAATCCGAATCTTTTAAAGGTCAAATAAATTGGTTTTGCCATCAATGCCAAAGGGGGAGATTGTTGGCAATATTGCATTATAACAGAAAATGAAAGATTGTTGACATTTCAATAAGGATATTGAAAAGGTTGTTGATGATTATGGACATAACTGATTAAACATGTTTTACTATCTTGATATTATTATTTTGTCATTGATGTCAAGAAATTGATTTTCTAATTCAGTATGATGTTGCCATATCTTGAGAAGTATGATATGAAGATTATAAAGAAGTCGATAAAGATACAGGAAAGAATATGATGAATAAGGGGATAAGTTATTCAATGGGCAACTCTACCGAGTCAAACAATGATGAGATCTTGATGTTTTAGATTGTTTTAACATCATACATATGTTGTAAAATGTAAAGGTTAATACTATACTATGTTATCAAGCAAAGAACCTAGTCGGTAAACCCTAAGGGTTATCGCTATCGGTTAATGAAGGCAGAATGTCTACCGAGTGAAGTTTAGTATTCACAGAGTTGTAACCGAGCTATAACAGAATGCATTAAATGTTTACATGTTATATTTAATGAATGATGTTGATGAGCTAGAGCGGATCAATGATTGGTAAGCCGTGAAATTAGTTTGTTAACGAATCTAAGGCAATGGAAAGTCAGCAAGAAGATCTACAACTCAGATTGAACCGCATTACCCTAACACAAGTTCCAAGGTGAATATGCAAGTTCCAAGGCGGGGTAAAACGTTTTCAGATCGAAAGATACATTGAACCTGGAGAAGATTGAAGATCTGATGGCTATGATTGATCATGGGAAATTGTGATCAATGAGATTAAGCGGTTAGAAGATTGTTTATAAATAGGAAACTGTTGATAAATAATGTATGCGGGCAAGTGTATGCACAGGGATGCTACATAGTGATTACCGAGCACAGAAGCTTGAAGACCTGTTAGAATAACAGAGTATTGATGCCCAACAGATAGACAAGATTAGTTCTATGTCTAGATTGTATTGAACAAATAGGAATCTGCTTTAGCATTTTAGATGTGAAGTTGTAGATAGATTTTTATTACTGTTATTTTGTGAAAGTGACAGGAAATCTCTTAACCGAGTGGACTTAATAGTCTTATATGTAAATCCTCTAGCAAGGTGACATTCTAATTGAGTGTTTGAAATCCTTTGACAAAGTCACTTCTAACAAAGTGAAGATCCTAACAGATTTGATGGAAATCCCTTAACCGGGTCACATCTAGCAATGCGTTTGTAATCTTTAACAGGATTTGCTTTTAACCAAGCATACTCTAGAAGAGTATATTTCTTAGTGGGTCCGAAATCCCACAGTGGTTTTTCCCTATTTGGGTTTCCATGTTAAATCTGGTGTTATGAGGTTTATATTGTTCATATGCTTTTGAGTTTGCATGTTTGACAATTTTTGGTTATATGACTGATATATGTGTTACCGAGGTTGAATCTGATGTTTTTATGGATGATTAAGTTTGTATGATTCACCCCCCCCTCTCATCTTGGCTATTGGATCTGTACTTAGCAAGGTTGTGTTGACGTGAGTTTTGTACACAATCATACACAGAATAAAATACCGACAGGCATCTTATCCTCTCTTGAGAAAATAGTCTCTAACTGCTGAAGATCTGCAAAAAGGATCAGTTAGGTGGACTCCAAGGTTCTTTTAGTGGGGTCTCCACGTGTGGACAAGCTTTTAGTGGTATGATGTGATTTGCTGGAATCACAAGGGGACTTACATTGAACTTCCGATCTGCTTTGCTGGACACAGGCTCTTACTAACTTAGATTTGGAAAAAATGGAAAAAGGATAAGGGCGAAGAGAGGATCTAATCCTAATACTAAGAATGTAGGAGCAATGACTTGACCTTTTGATGAAACTCTAACTAGATCTTGTTTTGACATCAATGGAACATCTACACAAGACTAGTGCAATCTTCTAAGGGGAGCTTTATGATGTTCAAATTATCACCGCAAGTATAGATACCATCCAAGTTGATGCATATCAATGAAGAGGCAACAAATTGAAATTGAGCTTAGGCTGAATGATTCCAGTTGACTACGCAAGGCAAGTCTGCAATCAACAAACTGCTAGTAGTATGGATGTACGAATTCCACCATCAATCAATCACATTTCCTCCATTCATCTAATTATCTACCATCTAAGATTGAAGACTCAACAAGAAACCATGCAAATTGCAAGAAAACGACATATTTCACCATTACTTCAATGAAAATGGAGTTTGTTTACAATCAATGGCAACAATTTCCTGCCTTGTCCTCCTATTCTACTCTAATTGCTATTCTATCAATTATTTACAACTCTCTCTAATTCTATCTAAAATTCCTCCTTACAAAATGAAATGCCTGGGCTTATATAGTGCCCACAATACAATTTGATGGCTTAGATCAATTCAAGATCAATGGCCAAGATTTTACAATGAAAACCCTAATTAGGGTTTGTTACAACCATTACATAACATTTAATGCTTGACCAATGATAAAATTGTATTGCTTGGACACATGTCCCTTTTAGAAAAATCGACCAATGGATAGCCGGGGTAGGTACATCGGAGTTTGTGCCACCTTCCATGAGTTAAGTACATTGAATCTGGACATGCTGAGATGGACTTCACTGATTGGAGAAATGATGACTAGGACACCACCTCATTTGACACTTGGAACTTGGTGGATATTCATCTTGATATTGTTGAGAAACTTGCTTTAATTAATTCCTCTGGATCTATTTTGCTTCTTCAACGAGCCCTTGTTCTAACTCCTTGCGTCCTTGATGTGCAGGAAGATGATGTACCTCGCCTTGGAACGCTGGATTGGAAGAGGTCGCCCATGCCTTGGCTTGATCGTCCTGGCGAAGACCGTCCTGGCGAAGACCGTCCTTGATCTGGCTTGATTTTCCTTGAAGAGATCTCCATTTGATGCCTACACAACATTTCAAAATTAGTAACATGATTTTGCAATACATAACATAAATTAGAGAGCAAATTTTAGGAAACTTAATGATAAGTCCTTTATTAATCATTTCCTAAAAACAACTGAGCTAAGGCAAAACAAAATTTCAAAATTCAAAATTAAGGCAATGACGATCAAAATTTGAAATTAAAACAAGAGATCTTGCCATACCTTACTTGAGAGCTTAACTCTAAAATGCAAAATAAAGGAATTCGCCTAGGCAAAATTTGAAATTCGATAGTCTTGATGTGATCTTCAAAAGAACGTTCCTCTTATCAACTTCGCCACCCTTCAAGCCTTGGACGTGATCTTTTCTTCAAGTTAGCAATTTCGCCATCTTTGATATGTCATTGACGTGATCTCCAATGCCTTGGACAAGTTCGCACTTCCTTGGATAGTACTAACGCCTTCCTTTGGATATAAATTCGCACCTCCTTGAACACAACTTAGCACTTCTCCCTTTGAAATTCGCTCCTCCCCTTGAATGATCTTGGCGCCTTCCTTTGCATACTCCAAATCGCATTTCTCCTTTGTCTTCCTCAAATCGCATGTAAGAGATGAAAATGATGATGTGAAAATGAAGATTTTCACCCTCCCTTTATAGCGCTCACCTCATACTTACCTTAAGGCCGACTTGGTAATAATAAAGCAATTATAAATGATTTTTAATAAATAACAAAGGCCGACCTTCATAAAATAAACTCAAGCGCTCCATTTTTATTGCAAACAATAATTAATTAATTAAATTTCCTTGTTTATTAATTAATAAATTCGATTTTTTTTTTTTTACAAGGCAAAAATAATTAATTAATGTTTTGCGCAAATTTTAAATGCCATTTTAATTGAATTTTCAAAGATTATCGATTTTTAGCATTTAAAATAAATTCAAAAATATTTGTTTAGCGCCCAAAAATGAAAAAGTGGGAAGATACGTACCTCATCGCCCTGGTCCCTGACTGAGGGACAGGAGCGATTTTGCTCTTGTGGGCCTCATTTCACTTCATCACCTTCGAAAATTATATTCAACGGATTCGCAATGCCTCCTTTCATTCATTCATGCCTTGAGATCGGTTGAAATTTGGCGAGAAAATCATCTATAACAAAAATCGCTCTGGTCCCTCCCTGAGGGACAGGAGCGAACTTAAGCATTTTGGTCCTTTGTTGACGTTTGATAATCTTCAATTTGTCTTCAACGGGTTCGATTGACCTCCTTTCTTGCCTTCGAACATAAAATTTGCTTGATCTTTGCCCAGATCGTACCTTATGAAGAACTTCGCTCTGGTCCTTCAGTGAGGGACAGGAGCGAATTTGACCCTCTAGGCAAAACTTCATCATTTCATTGTTTTTTTTGATCAAGTCTGGATGTTCTATCATGCTCATTTCGTCCTTCACCATGCCTTTGATGTCTCGATTCGTCCAAACAAGGTCAGGAATGGCTCAACTAAGCATTTTCGCTCTGGTCCCTTGGTGAGGGACACGAGCGATTCGCCTTGGTCCCTTGGAGAGGGACACGAGCGCATTTCGCTCTGGACCCTTGGAGAAGGACACGAGCGAAATTTGACTTTTCGCACTCTCGATCAGGACAATTTTAATGGAATATAACATTTAAGTATAAGTGACATTTCCTTCTATGTTTCTTCTTTCTTATACTTTAAGTTATATTCCATATATACTTTCAGGATGTTTGAGAGTGGTTTCAGACCTCCAGGAGTTATATTGCAAAATCTAGTTTTTGGAGGTTTTTCAGTTTCCAGACTTAGTCAAATTTCAGGATCAGGACATTCCAGACTTAGCCAAATTTCAGGATCAGGACCTCACTCAAGCCGGACTTGCTACCCTGTTGATCTCCCCGACAGCACTTCAAGTTATATTCATTTGATAAAATGTACCTCTTTGGACCTTTTCACATCGTCAAGACGTTAAAATCTTGCAAGGACAAAGCAAAATTGGATTTGTAGCTCCGGTCCTTCACTGAGGGACAGGAGCGATTTAGGCATTTAGCACTGTTATGGACGTCCCAAAAATCTTCAATTTATATTCAACGCATTTATCTCATGTTTTTCCTTGTTTTTGAACGTAAACTTGCCTTGACCTTTGTCTGGATTTTACATAATGAAGGAAATCGCTCTGGTCCCTGGGAGAGGGACGAGAGCTACAAGGTACCTCGCCCTGGTCCCTTGGAGAGGGACAGGAGCGATTTGGTCAATATAGGTCATTCTCCTTCGTTTTTGCATCTCAAATTATATTCATTTGGCAAAGCATCTTCCTTTGGACGTCCTCAAATCATTAAGTCATCAAAATCTTGCAAGGACAAGGCGAAATTGAATTTGTAGCTCCGGTCCTTCACTGAGGGACAGGAGCGATCTTTCCCCTGGAGGCATTTCTGTGCTCATGAAAATCTTCAATTTATATTCAATGGAAAGATCTCGTCGTTCTCCATTATTTCAAACGTAAAATTTGTCTGGACTCTGCAGGGACGATGAGATATTTGAAATTGAGCTCCCGTCCTTCACTGAGGGACAGGAGCGATTTTGCTCCTACAGGCCAAAATAACAAGATTTTTCACATTTTAACACTTCACGAGGCGAAAACAAATCAATTCCAATGCCCAGGATCAAAATTCAAAAAAGTCAAAATTTGGTCAAAAATATTCAATTGGACAAAAATTCACATTTCATCTTCAACACTTAGACAAGTTTAAGCTCTGCATGAACATTCCAATTGAAAATTAGACCATTCTGGCAAATTCATTTCATTCAAAATTTGCATTCTAGAAAAGGAAAATCAAAAAGCTCCCAAAACCGACTGGATTTTGGTCCGAAAAGACGGTAATTAGAACCCTAAGGCTTGACCCTAAATCCAGACAACTAACAAACTAACAAAACCCTAGAAAAAGCAAAGCGAAAACGAACAAAACGAGCAAAAAAACATGGGTCCCCATTTGCAATGGGGCGATGTGTGAAAACGTCACAACAGGTTGGCAACACAACCTCAATCCTGACTTGACAAGACATATTCACTTCTCATAAGCAAGGGCTAACAGGCTAACAGCTACTAAACTTACTAAGCTAAGACAACCTAGCCAAACACCTAAGTCTAAGCAAAAAGTGGGGGGCCCCATTTGCAATGGGCCAATGTGTGAAACGTCACAACACATGGCACATTTGAAAATTCGTGATGTAAATTATTTTGTACAAACAAGCCTAGAGTTAGGGAAGAAATGTTTTGCATGCCTCGTTAAATCAACTAGGGGCGGATGCAAGGGAAAATCACTAACATTCTGGGCTTTAAAATTGGGCAAATACTAGGTAAGTATTTGGGGTCCCCATCTTTAAGGGAGATGGAAGACTACCCGTTTGGGAAAGCCTTTCAGACAATTGCAAATCAAAATTTGAATCCTAGAAGAGCAGGTGGTTAACCGTAGCTAGAAGAATTTTGATGTTGGAATCAATAACTATTTCTACTCCCACATATTTAGTGTCTTGTTTGCAAATGCCTCTAAGTCTATTGTGGCATTGAAGAATCTAACAAGAAAGTTCTAATGGCAAGGTTCAAGGGAAAAGAAGAAGATTCCATTGATCACCTAGGGCATGGTATTCTCTCCAATAGTTGGTAGTGATGTTGGGTTGCATCATATGGAGCCTCAAAATAGAGTGTTAGGCACAAAATTAGTATGGGGGATGTATGCCAAACCAAATTTAAAGTGGTGTAAGATTTTGAAAAAAGAAATAACTAGATTCAAATGACCCATCTAGAATTTTCTCGATGGATAACCCACCCAATTGTTCTCACATGTGGAATTTTATAGTCTTACAAGTCCATCATAACCAATCATCTCACCTAGGAAATTTGAAGTGGCTTGATAGCACACTTTTGGGAAGATTCTTGAAATAAGTATTCTCCTTTGGCAAACCAAGAAGACCTAATGGAAGTCAGGGTAGATACTCACTTGTTTGGGGATTCAACGTCAAAGATCATATGTGTTATCTCTCAAAGTTAGTTGAATGTATGGAGATGGAGGGAGCTAATAGGCCTAGATATCATTGAGAACCAAATTCAGTTGCTCTATAATAAATTGTCTAAAAGGAAAGAATTTATCGGTAATGGGGAAGATTTTAGTAAATAGGCTTACTCAAAATCTAGACAATACTCAGTAAAAATGGGTTATAAGGTAGCTTAGGTATCCTAAGTTTTAGTGGATTGGCCTATGCGAAAGGCTTGGATAAAGCTTGCTTTCCCAAAGCAAGAGCTTTTTGCTTGGTCCTACACAAGAAAATCTTAGCTAGATACAAACTTTCAAAAATCGGATGAAAGGGCCATCAAGGTGTGTTCTCTATTTTTCAACAAAGGAAACAATGGACCATTTGTTTGTGAAATGCCCCTTTGCAATGAAAGGCTAGAGTTGGCTGTAAGCTAGAATGGACTGGGCAGGAGCCCTACCAAGTAATCTCCTTCATTTTTTCAAGAACTAACCTATCCTTGAGAAGAAATCTTGCTTTTTCTTGTATTTGGGTCCTTGGTCCTTCAATGACAATATGGCATTTATGGGAGGAATGAAATAGGAGGTTCTTTCTAGATAAGATTTTACCAGAATGATCTTTTCTTTTGAAGTTGGACATGGCAGCCTTTCCGATCAAGCTCCGCATTCCATCAGTGGCCAGTCGACCGTAAACCGATTCTCGCGAGAAAGGGCTTGGGGAATTTTTGATGTCTCAATTGTTACAGTATTTTCAAAAGAACTTGTGCTTCTCTTCTTGGGATAGGGAATTGTTTGGGAAAAAATGAAAACTATTAAAGTCACCCCTGTTCATGGGGCTTGTGGAAGAATTAATTCCCCAATTAGAAATCGAAATCGGTAAAGTGGATCCCACCTTCCCTAGGGGGCTAAAGTTCAACTTCAACAAGGCATCAAGAGGCAATTTAGGCAAGTCAGAAGCTAGATGTATTTTTCAAAGATGAAGACAGAAGATTGATTTTCACTGCTTCCAAGAAATTGATGAGAACTAACAGTGCAGCAGACGCACAAGTGCTGATTCTTGGTCTCCATATTTGTTTGTGAAGTGTTGTAGTCAGACTCTAGAAGGTTGAGATGGATCCATCAGGTTTTCAGCTGTTATTTTTGTGGAGCTTTAATGATCCTTAGTATTTTCTGTTACATCATTGAATTTTTTGTCTTTAAAACTTTGATGTTGTTTTGAGATTCAAGAGGTCGCTTTGTGGATATGAATAATGGAGGACTATTTTCCCATCTATTTCAAAAATTGATATTAAGAGGAGTTGTTTGCTGGTCATGCCATCTTCATTCCTCCCTCCAATTATGATTTGAAGGGAGATGGTACTGCATATTTGCACATTGTCACCCTATCAAGCTCCTTGAATCACCAGTTGTGGATGTTCCTTGAGATTCACAAGGTTTGGATATTATCCCCACGAGGCACTAACAAGTTTGGTCCTCTAGGTTCTTGTAAAGCAGACCCAATTAAGTATGTGGTACATTGGGAACCATATTTATATTGAGCCTACCTTAGGTATCAACATGCTTTTGCCCTTCTCCCTTCTTAGAACCAGTGTAAATTTGATCTACAAGTATAGACATACGTTTACCTTTTAGAACCTATGTAGATTGTACAAATTTCTCTAATTCTGTCTCTCTCCCTCTCTCCCCATTCTCCCATGTTAGAACTTGTATGCATTTGATCTAAAAGCATAAATGTACATGTATTTTTTAGAATCTATATTTTTTAGAATCTATGTAGACTGTACAATTTTCTCTAATGTACAATCTACATAGATTGTACATTTGCCATATTTTGTTACCCTTACAAGCATCTGCAAATATGGAAATTTAGGGCATGGGATGACAGACCCTTCTTTAATGGTTGTGAGAATTGTGTACTTTTGTAGATAGGCTAGATAGAGATCTCATTTAAAGGCCTCTCTGGTTGGTGTCCTCGTTTTTTCCCATTAAGAAAACAAGGTCAGTGTTCATAACAATTTGACAATTAGTGCATTCGGTTGCTATCATCTATGTTCAAAACTACTTATAGGCACTAATGACATGGATCTGTTTTAATAATAGCAGGGATGAAAATTTGGAAATTAAACTTGCTAATGATAAGAGCTGTCAGAGGATCTTGTTCATAATTACAAAGCACCTTCTATAAAGTACATCATTGGATTGCAGGAATGAATAGCTTCTTAATAAAGAGGAGTTGAGTATGGGATGAACAGGCACCACAAAGGTATTATACATCTTCATAAGGGCATATATAATTTAAATATGATGAAGATCGGAAGGTATGAATTTCTCCTGTATTGGCAATGAGTCTGTATAGTTGAATGAAAACTAATTTTAGCAGTCAATTTCGTGAACCCACTTCGACCCCCGAAATAAATTCAAAGCACAAATAAGTGACATACCGGAAAATGGATCCATTAGATAGCAGAATAAATCCTAAGATGACTTCCCATTATATTTTATACATAAACTTATGCACGTTCAAGTCAAAAATTTCTTAAAAAAAAGTATTGCCATCATTATTTACCTCCAGTTTTAGGAAAACCAAAGTAATATGTGGTTCCAAACAAGCGAGGATCGATGCAGTAAACAGGTAACACAGTCTCTGATGACTGCCAAGCTCGATACAGGGCCTCATTATCCAAAATTCTCAAGTCATTCCTGAACCAGACAATTGCAGTGCCCGAACCATTCCGCTCAATTGTATTAAGACTGTGTCTTCTCAGTGCCTCTTCTGCAACATTCAATTGTTCTTGAGAGAGCAAGGTATCTTGGGTCTTGCAAGCTGAGGAGCCCTGACCCGTCTTCATTGCACAGCACAAAATTGAGGGAGAAAGAAAAAGATTTCTTGTTTGTTTATAAATTGAAAGATTAACAATGTGGTTTCTAATGTGGGTTTCTGGGTTCTTGAATATGGTGTAGGATTTGAATGTGGTGAGAGTGAAAATCAGCATTGCCAATAGGAATATTGTGTTGTTTAAAAATTCATGATGGCAAGGAATGTATGTGTGCTATGTGCTCAGAGATTGGGGTTACTGAAATGAATGAGAGTTTACGTGGTTGATTGAAGACCTCCAATATAGACGTTGCCATGAGTTGCCACATCTTTTGCTTTTGCTTTTGCTTTTTTAAATATTTGGTGGGAGAAGAGAGGAAACAGTGTTTTACATTCATTTGTGTTATACCTCTCAACCAAAGCTGCACAGCTATGAAGATCTACCAAACCCCGTTCCGCCATCTTCTTGGCCTTTAAAAATAAAAATATCATATGTGGAAGTCCTTGGTGGAGGCAGCTGTCCTATAAGAGCGCTATTATTTGTATCATTTAAGAGCGCCATTATTTGTATCAGTCAGTTTCATTAATAGCAAAACAGCACAAATACATAATTGGCAGAAGAATTTAAGTGGAATGGGGAATTGTAGATTTATAGTAACTCCAGATAATATTTTAATATTAAATTATTATTTTTAATTATAATTTTTTATTTTTTTTTTTAATAAAGTGGATAGAACCATTGAATTATATTAAATTTTAAAAAAAATTTAAGTTCAAAAAGCACTGAAAGGAAAGAACTAGTAAGAAAACCCTTCAGTATTGTTTAAGTAACACAAGCCTATTCTACCCAATACCAAATGCCCATTGACATTGTACATCAAAAAACTCATCCCAATTACATAAGCCGCATTAGATATAAAGGAAGCCGCCAACAGATGCATATAGAAGGAAGATTAAAGTATGATCACTGAAGGATGCATATCCATTGCTGCCAAAAAACACCAGTCTGAACCACCCTTGTCTATGAAACACAATTCTCCAAACCACTGGTTAGAATGATACCACATAGCAGAAATGAAACCAAAATCAGAGACCCTGTCAAAATAAACATTGTGATCAAGCATAGCAGAACCCACACCAAAGAAAAGCCACACCAAATAAGGAGGTTGATGAAAACTACAACTATGCCTTTCTTTACTTCAAATATTCCAAAACCGAGGAAGGGATCTCATCCACACTTACCTCCCGCATATTAGCTTCACTGTCAATGGCTAAGTTAGCCAAGAAATCTGCAATCTTATTCACTTCCCTATAACAGTGGGAAATCAAAAAAGAATCAAAAAAATCTAATTTTTACAAAATATGATCAAGTATATATTGTAATTGCCAACAATTCGACTTCTTTTTCATGACACTTTAAATAATAACCATAGAATCACCCTCAATTATCAAGTCTTTAATTCCCAAAGATATAGCCATATCCAAACCAAAGGACAAAGCAAAGAATTTTGCACAATTGTTACACTTGAAACCAATCGCATGACAACAAGCATGAACAAATCTTACCTTATGATCATAAATTACCATACCTGCCCCTACCAAGCTAAGGTTCCCACGAGAAGCACCATCAAAATTCAATTTAAAGTGCCCTTGCAGAGGAGGTTTCCAGCAAGCAAAATTTCTCTTACTTATAGCATTAGTCTTATTTAAAATAGATCCAGGAGAAGGTAAGACTGATAACATTCTCCAAACTCGAGTTACCATACCATCCCAATGAGAAAAAGAGGTAAGTGTTTCCAAATTCTTATAGATAAAAGACAAAGCAATTTTAGAGATGGAAGATTCAATCCTCAATAAAACCTCAGCCAAGGAAGAACTTGTTTGTTTAAAAATCCTATTATTACACTCTAACCAAATAGTTCAAATCACAATAGATGGAGAAATAATCCAAAGACATGCATAGAAAGATGAGGCAAATAGGATAGGCCAGGCTCTAAAGTGGGAAAGGAGATCCTTACCAATAACAAAGGATAGATTAAGCTTTTCAAACAACCACTGCCAGCAAGCATAGGCAAAATCATAGTGAAGAAACAAGTGTGCAGAGGATTCTAAATTTTTATTACAAAAGACACAAGAAAATATTGCAGTAATACCCAACCTGTCCAACCTCATTCTTGTAAGGACCCTGTCCTGCACTGCTAACCAAGCAAAAGCACCAGCCTTTGGGAGGCAAGCCATATGCCAAAACAACTTATATGGCCAAGTAGATAAATATTTACCAACCAAGAGAGAATTATAGCCATCCTTAACTGTGTACTTACCAGAGATATTCCTTGTCCAGATAAGCTCATCGTCGGCATCAAAAAGAATTATTACTTTCTCCCCCAACACCTTTTCATATTCCAATTTCTCATTTTGATCAATATCTAAAAACTCAATTGATTTCCATTTTGCCACCTTAAGATTCCCACTATACTCAATTTCAAAATAATCAGCCACAAAGACACCCCAAAGGGAAGAAAGAGTGGAAATTAAAGGAGACCAATCCCTCGAGTTCACCAAAGGGGGATGTCCATTCCAAACTTCCTCCCAAAACCTGACCTTTTTACCATTATGAACAATCCATGAAAGATGAGGCAAAATCACTGATCTACATTTACATAGAAAATTTCAAATAGCTGAACCAGACGGTAAATTAGAAACTTGAAAAACATACTATCTTGGTCCGTTATTTAAATATTTAGCAAACATAATTTGTGCCCAAAAGGAGAATGGTCTCTCATACAATTTCCAAACCAACTTAGCACCTAAGACTAAATTCTAACTTTCCAGACTCCTAATGTCTGTGCCCCCAAGGTTTTTAGGCAAACAAACTTTATCCCATGCTACTAGAGGGAGTTTCTTCTTACGTTCTTTATTATTACTCCAAAGGAAGGACCTAAGAGTATCTTGCAAACTAACAAGAACCGCTTTCGGAGACTGCAAAACAGATATGAGATAAATAGGAACAACATTTAGGACAGACTTAATAAGAACAATCTTACCAGCCAAAGATAACCATCTATGATTCCAGGATAGGATCCTTCTAGAGATAACTAAAATGATCTTATCCCAAAACTCAACTCTATCCTTCTTAATGAAGAAAGGTATACCAAGATAAGAACAAGGAAGATTTTTAGATGCAAATCCCCAAAAACTCTTCAATCTATCCTGAACCAATTGTGAAGTATGAAGGAAAAAAATCTTTGACTTATCAATATTGACTCTCTGACCAGAAAAGGATGCATAATTCTGTATTATCCCCTTTATCACTCTTGCCTCACCCAAAGAGGCATGACCAAATAACAAGGTATCATCTGCAAACAAGCAATGCAAAATGCTTTATGGAACATTATGAATCCTAATTTCCTTCCAAAACCCTCCCAGCTTAGCGGCTCTTATAGCCCAACTGAACGTTTTAGCTAGAAGAATGAACAAGAAAGGAGACAGGGGATCCCCCTGCCTCAAACCCCTAGAAGAGGAGAAAAACCACAAGGGGAGCCATTAATTAGAACGGAGAACCTTGCAGAAGAAATACAAGCACGAATCCATTTGACCCATGCCTTGGAAAAGCCCGATTTAAATAGAACAACACACAACGCCCCCCATTCTACTCTATCATATGCTTTCATCATATCTAATTTGAGGATCATGGCCGGGATTCTCTGAGTAGAAATAGAATGCAGAACCTCATGCACCACTATAGCTCCCTCTGTTGTCTCCCTTCCTGGAACAAAACCACCTTGTTCTAAAGAAATGATCCTAGGCAGAATTTTAGCCAACCTTAAAGAAATAGCCTTAGTAAAAATCTTGTACAAAGTATTACATAAAGCAATAGGGCGAAAATCAACAAATGTCTTGGTAACCTCTTTTTTAGGAATAATTACAATCATTGTAGTATTAAGCTCTTTCAAAACAGACCTATTCCTTCTAGCTTCCTCAAGGGCCAATAAAACATCATTCCCCACAAAATCCCAACATTTCTAAAAAAATAAAAGGAGTAAATCCATCCAATCCCGGAGCCTTATCAGGGTTCATTGCAAAAACAACATTCTTAACTTCATCCAAAAAAAAAGGAGACATCAACATTTTATTATCTTCCGAAGAAACCAAAGAAGGAATATTAGAAGAAATATTATTATGAAGATCTCCATGCTCCGAAGACAATAGTGACTTAAAAAACTTAACTGCCTCTGAAGCAATAGCCTCCTGTTCTGTTAAAAGTCTGCCATTTGGACACTCAACACAAGATATCCTATTTCTACTTCTCTTAAATTTTGTTGAAGAGTGAATTTTTTTTGTATTTCTATCACCATCTGAAAGTCAGATCTCCCTCGATTTCTGTCTCCAATAGATTTCTTCTCTGGACAAAACTTCTTCAAGCTCTGCTTTTAGCAATTTTAGTTCATCAAAAACAAGAGGCACCATACCATGTTGAATCACATGTGAATTAAGACATTCAATCATATCTTGAATCCTTCGTTTTTCTAGAAAGATGTTCTTAAAATGCAATATATTCCATTCTCTAATATTATATTTCAAAAATCTCAACTTCTTAGCAATCTGAAACATTCGGGATCCAGAGCAATAAGGAGCAGAACTCCACCATTTTTTGAGCAAAGGCAAAAAGGAAGAATCTCTAAACCACATAGGTTCAAATTTAAAAGGTGACTTAAAAGGAGCTTTATCTTCTAGAATTGATAGAGAAATTGGAAAATGATTTGACCCCGAAACTGGAAGAATAGAGAAAGCAAATTCGAACTCTGAATCAATCCAAACATCTGATAACAAAAACCGGTCTAACCTTTCCGCAATCTAAGAAAAATCTCTTCGCATATTTGTCCATGTGAAAATCCCATTCTGAAACTGACAATCAAAAAGACGCATGTCCTTAATGAACATCCCAAAGTCTTCCATAATTTTTTTATTAGGAAGAATACCTCCTTTCTTTTCTCCCAAGTCAGTGATAGCATTAAAATCCCCCCCAAAGATTATAAAGGGACCATGCCTTAAAGGGGCGGAAATCCTCTCAAGTTCTCCCCATAATTTAGTCTTCCTTTGAATACCAGAAGGAGCATAAATATTAAAAAGCCAAAACTTAACCTTCGAAAGCTTGTTTTTAACTAAGGCCAACATCCAGTTTACATTTATCGTAAATTAAATTTTACATTTATATATTTGTGTAAAGGAAAACAAATTTTCTTCATAGTCCATCAAAATGTATATTAAGTACTGATTAATAAATATTGGTTGGGATTAATAATTTGATTATTTGTAATTTAATGTAAAAGTAAAAGTAAATATAACTTTATTTAGTTTTATGATTAAAGAAGTCAAATGGACTTTTAAATTTTTATTATGATTCAAGATTAAGAATAACTAAGAGTTAGTGTTAGCATTAAAATCGTACATTTCGTGTTTAATTTATGTAAGGACAAGTTTCAGGATCAAGGCTACTTCTATGATCATGGATCTATCCTACACCTACAAACTTGAATTATAAAATCTACATATTTTTGTTCTTCACTTCTAATCTCACATTTTTTTAATTTTCTAATATCTAAGTGTTAGCAATACTTAAGAATACATTTTGTAGGGCTAACATTTTTGTTGCTAGGGGACATGTTCTCTTAGATCAACCCACAAAAATATGTACAAGATCAAAAATAACATTTTTCAATCATACATATGCTCCTAAGAGTGCTTGTGTAGATATAGAATTCTTTAAGTGCTCGAATTGAAGTCTGTAATGTAAATTACATGTCTCAAAATGCTTAGAGATATCATATGATTAAATGAATGCATTAAATATCTTTAAATACAACTACACAACACAATCTTTTAAGATCTAGAACACAATCTCACATTCTTCAATTTCTTGACTCTTTTCTCAAAAATATGTCACGGTTCCCCAGTAGAGTCACCAATTTGTTGGTTCCCCAACTGATTGTCCAAAAATTCCTATAAGATAGCCATTCTTAAACCACATATCTCTAGGTGAGTGGCCAACAAATGGGATTCAGTCAAAAGACTAAAATCTCCTGCACTTATGGCTCTGTAGGACCAAAGTGGGTCTCCCTATACAATGCCCAAATGATTTACTTCATTCTATGCTTAGACATTATGTTTTATAGCAGATAATTCCCAATAAGAATTTACTAATGAAAGTCTACATAACCTTAAATCTAGCTTTAATCTTGGTCATTTATCATTCATTTAGCAATTGGGAACAAAACCTAATCTAAACTTACTCCTAAAACATAAATTAAAAGGGTTTGTTAGTTTGATTAATTTTGCATCCTTCCAAGGCTTGCACAAGAAAACCTATTAGACATGTATCTTATCTATTGGGCAGTCAAAATGAAATAACTAGTTCTAATAATAGCATTAACACATAACTAGTGGTCTTTAAACCATTATTGTCTTACAATAATGAGACCTCTCCTATACATGCTTATAAAATTCTTTTTAATCCTAAAAAGCAACAAAATAATCTCCAATGATTGATTGAAAGAAAAATTTAACGCGTTCCTTGCCAAACACATATTACAATGTGCAACAAGAATCATAGTATCCCTTGATTATTCAGATTCAAAAGAGAATCGTATACATTTAGGAGACATTAAAGCATGTTGTGATTCCTAGACTGCAAATTGATTTGTTTACCATTATCAAAAGTCTAATTACAACACTCTAAAACTAAAATTTACAAGAAATCGGACCGTAAACAACTACCCTATACAAGCAATTACACCTCAGAAAGTGGAGAATGTAACCCCTTACAATGCAGAAGAAGAAGAAGAAGAAGAAGAAGATAAGGGAAAAGAAGACCTAAAACTAACACTTGGCTTCTTTATCTTCATTTGATCTATAGTTAGAATCTGAATCTTCTTCTCTTTCTTCTCTCTACATCTTTGCCCTTTGATTTGCATCTTCAAATTCCCTTGTAACTAAAATCTCTTTGTCTTTATTCTCCCATTGACACTTGGGAAATTGAAAGAGTTCCAGTATTTTTTCGCTTTTCTCTTATTTTGCTTGCAATTGAAATAATCATTATTTTCATACTTATTCTTCATTCCTATGAAAATATTTTTCGCTTGATGATAAATATTTTTCTTTGTAGCTACAAACTTTGCCTCTTTTGTTTGAAAAACAATACTCCACTTGACACCCATTTGTAATAAAAATCATACCCTTTCCCATTTATGTAACACCCTACGTGGAAATATTTCACTCAAGTGAAAACCTTATGCAACACAATTATCCCTTTGCATATGGGAGAATAATTTTGTCTTGTGTGTGTTTAACTACAACATTTTTTCCTCAGTGACAAAATAATCCCAAATGATAAAACACATGTTTTACTATTGCATAATTTGCCCTTGAAAATTTGCACAACTGAAATAGTATTTTACTTCCTAGAAATCATAATTCCTTTGCAACTGAAAAATATTGTGTTGGGTAAAAGCATTCATTCATATTAAATTTCATATTCGTATTATAATACTTTCACCTAAGTGAATATAGATACCCTATAGTTGCATTTTCCTTTTGTTTCTTTTATTACCTTTAAAACTTGTGACACATATTTACCCATGAGTGAAAACAAATTTTGGTTGTTGCAATATCCTACTAGTAAAATAATAATCTTCCTCTTATTTCCATTGTTGACAAATCAAAATCATTAGTTTTCCTTTGTTTTTTTATTATTGGACCTATGTTCATCAATTTGCATATTTCATATCTGCATATTTATCTTGTTTGTACCTTTGTGAAAATATTTTGCCCAATTATAAAATTTCATCACCCATTCATCATTTGAACCTATCAAAACATTTCATATGTTTTGGTACAACTTAGCAAATTCGGCACATAACATCTCAAACCCAAAATTTATAATCACATTGAGCTCTCTTCATTTAAATCTCGTAATGTTGATTCAACAATTTGTTTAATTTTCTCTTGTATAATGATCTCAAGACCTTCCACTCAAGCATTCACCTCAACTATATTAATAATAAGAGTTTGGCCATGGGTGCAACATCTATAGTTCTTATTATAAATGCAATGATGTTGGTTATCTTTCCTCAACTTTGGGACAAGATTTTCTCTTGTCTTCTACATTGAATATGCAAGATATGTGTGATCCAAGACTAGCTTACAAATCCCTTAACTAGCCCAATTGTTCTCATTCATGTCAGTTTGTAACATTGTTCAACCATATTCTTTTATCAATGATTAATAAATCAAATATGGTTTGCATTCAAATCGATCCACTCATCTTACTGTTGCAATTCCCTTTTGGAATGCTAGAGCCTTCCAAAAAATCACATCACATTCTCAAAAAACTTCCAAATTGAATCAACCTACAAGAGATTAAACTTCTAATTCAAAACCACGACTGTCACTGTGGCCCCTTATGTGGCATTGGCTTTTTGTAATTTTGAACAGAGTCAAAGTTCACTCTATGTGAAACCACACACCATTCATATGCATCAATTTGAAACATTACACAATTGTGCATATATTGTCTCAACACCCTTCTAGTTTTAATATTTATGCACAATGCCTCCATGTGATGTAACATTTACAAGTTTATGGCATTACACTAGCCATGGTTGAGAATAGAAGGGAAGGAAATGGCGATATCAAGGTCATCACATTTTGCATGCAAAAAGGCAGGGAACAAGACATAAGTCAAAGCTAAGTAAAAAAATAGGGTTTCACCATTGGAGGTATAAAACTATTGGATATTGTTGAGAAGTTTCCTAGAATGTGTTGTTGTCATTGATGTCAACATATTCCTCTTTGTGTTCCAGTGTTGCAGTTAGATTAAGTAAGTTGGTTTGGCTAATGTGTTGCAAATGAGTTGTTGTGGATTAAAGGGTTTTGAGATAAGTATCTCTAGTTGATTCAGCTGAAGTTTCAGTGGTCTGCATGGAAATCTGATCGAGTTATGAGATCTAGCATTGTGGTTGGTTTTTTAGTTGTTTGGTGTTGATCAATGTTTTGGATTTTTCTCTGCATTACTCCTGTTGGATGTTGCTGAGAGTTTGTTGGAATTATGTGTTGTCATTCATGTCAACATATTCTTATGTATTCCAGTGTTGCATTTTGGTTGAATGAGTTAGTTTAGCCTGTGTATTGCAGATGAGCAGATGCAAATTAAAGGGTTTCTAGTATGTTGTCTATAGATGATTCATTCCTATTTGTAGTGGTTTGTGTGATGTTTTGATCGAGTTATGAGATTCGGTATTGAGGTTAATATTCAGTTGTTCGTGTTATTTGGTATTTTGGTTTGTGCTCTGAATTTCTCCAAAATTGTTATATCTTTAGTTGTGGATGTATGGGATGTGTTTTGGATGTTGATGTGTGTCCTCAATTTGATTGGTTCATGATTTGGATATCCACAAGTGAATCTTTCATGTTGACAATCAGTTATGATGTTGTTCTTGAGCTTTGATGATGAGATGGTGATGATTCTGGTAATTTGAGTTGTTGCGGTTGTTGTGGTGCAATTCACGTTGGTTGTGAATGTTCCTAGATTATATTCTATGCGTATTTATGGTCTGCATTTATTATTGTGCACGTTGTTGAAGATTTTGTTTGTTTGGTGATGTTCTTCATGTTATGCGACATTCTTCATGGTTGTAGCATGTTGCAAATGATCGAGACGTAATTGTTGGAGGTGTTGCATGTTTGCGTTGTTGATTTGGGTCTAGACTATGTCTTAGCTGACATTGTTTTGGTTTGCATATGTTGTCGTAGCATTTGAGGTTATTATTTTGTAATTTGTATTGAGGATTTATCCAACCTTGAAATATAGGTTGATGACTTGTATAAATAAATGTAATAATCATGTAAGATGTAATGTATGTGATCTTTGAAAGTGTGTATGATCGAGTTGTATGTGCGAACAAGTGATTTGATCTTTCAAAAGTGTGAAGGAGAGAAGAGAAGTGTTGCAGAGAAGACTATGTGCTTAACCGAAACTATATCCAGGCATATGGAGATGTTATTTTCACAGTTCATGTAATCCGAATTGTTGTTTGAATGCTTTTGTAAGTTAGTGAGACTTCTTGTAAGGCAATGAACCTTCCCTTAAGGTTTTTTCCTTTCTGGCTTTCTTGTAATTGAGTAGTGAGCTCTAGGCAGTGTGCTTGAATGCATGTGCATTTCCCATTATAATATTTGATTTACTCCTAATAGGGTATTATCTCATTGTGGGTAGGTTCCCACCGTGGTTTTTCCCTTGACCAGTTTTTCCAAATCAAAAATCTTTGTGTTATATGTGATATTGATGTGGTGTTGTTTCATGATTTAACTATAAATTATCAAATCTGATTTGTGGTTTAAGTTGCAGAAAGTTTTTGAGTGAACTGATTCACCCCCCCTCTTAGTTTGCTACTTGTTTCCAATAGCTTCATGTTGCAATATCTTGGTTTGCAAATTTGGTAGAGTGTTTGGGACATTCTGGTGTATCCTCAATTCAGGTGGTTCGTGATTTGGAGGTCTGCAAGTGAATCTTTCTATTTGTCAGTCAATTCAGTTAGTGTTCTTGAAGTCTCGTATAATGATGATGGAGATTCTAGTAAGTGGTGTTGGTGCGATTGTTTTTGTGGTAATTCATGATGCTTGTGGATGTTTATAGATCGTGTCCTATTTGTGTTGGTGGTTTGTATTGATCTTTGTGGTTGTTATTGATGATTTTTTGTGATTCGGTGGTGTTCTTCATGTTCTTGGTCGACATGATGATTGTAGCATGTTGTGGATGTTTGAGGCATAATTATTGAAGGTATTTCATGTTTGAGGTGGTGATTTAGGTCCATACTATGTCTTAGCCAATATTGTTTTGGTCTGCATGTAATATTGTAGCATGTATGGTTATATTTTGTAATTTGTGATGTGGGTTGAGATGACCTTGAAAGATAGGTTGATGATGCACATATAAATTAATGTAATGTCATGTTGCAAATGTATCTACGAATGTGTGTGATGTGCAAATAATGCTTTGATCTTTTGGAAGTAGAGAAGAAATATAGAGAAGTGTGAAGAAGTGTGAAAGAGCAGTATATGTGCCTAATCAGAACTATAACCATGGATGAAGAGATGCTATTCTATCAATTCATGATGTAATCCGAATGTTTTTGTAATACAATGAGTCTTCCCCAGGGTTGTAGCCCTTGTTGTTGTTGTTTTGGAGTAGTGATCTCTAGGCAGTGTGTCTGAATGCATGTGCATTCCCCATTGTAATATTTCATATACTTCTAACAGAGTATCATCATATTGTGGGTAAGTTCCCACCATGGTTTTTCCCTTGGCTAGGTTTTCCAAGTCAAAAATCTTGGTGTTGTGTGTGTTATTGATGTGGTGTTAATTTATGCTTTCATTATTATTTATCAGATTTTAAATTGTGTTTAAGTTAAGGATTTTGAGAAAACTAATTCACCCCCCCTCCTCATAGTTTTATGCCTTCTTGCCAACAAAAACGTCACTGGGACACCTTTTCTCCTCTCCGATCTAGTGATACACACTTGTTGGGTGAAAATTTTGTAAACTGGTGAAGGTTCACAAAATTTGAGTTTCATGACAGTACGTGAGATAATACTTCTTAGAAGGCAAAGTACAATCTCTCCTAATTATAAGGGAAGGCTCCCCCTTTCTATTGCAATTTATATTTTCTTCATTCTTCCTGCTAACGTTACACTAATCCAAGATGCCACAACAACTTCATTCTCTTTTTTGAAAACAAGTTTTATCTAATTCTCTATTTAGAATAGATTTCTTCTTTCAATTGAAACAACTCAAACTTGCAGTAATATTAAAACTATGCTAATTAGGAAGTAAAGTGTCTATGAAAGTCTAACAAAGTCTTTTGTTACCTCCCTTTTTTGAAAATGACTTAGGGATGAGCCTTATGTATACAAAAACTTAAAAGTTTCTTTCAAATACCTAAGTCCTATCAACCACTATAACCCAAAATACCAATATATTGCTAGCTCGAAGACTTTCAAATATATCATAAGATTTTCTACTCTAACAAGATAACTCAATATATCACAAAGACTTTACCTGCTTATCCACTCAATATAAACTTCAGAGATAATAAACAAAAGCTCAAAGACTTTCGATATTATCCACACCAATTTCCTATTCTTGAATTCTCAAAGTAACACAAAGCCTACCTTTATAAACTCAAGTTACTCCTCAATATTTTGTAGCAATAACAATACACAACTTAGATCTTTCAAGAAAATATAACATAAATGACATAAAAACATCTATATCATACACATGATTGATTCCAACACAAAGTCTGAAAGCCAAACTTGTCTTCTCTTCGATTAAGTTTGCAAATTCACAATATGAACACCAAGTCTCACTTTGCTCTTCACTTCGACAAAGTTTTTTTGCATAAAATAATGATGGAAAAAAATCCTTATTATAATGAAAATCCTCATATATAGAGAGGAGAGGTGCAACATGAAACTAGGAAAATTCAACTAATTTGTGACCAAGTCAAAAGTAGAGACTTATTTGACTTAGAACATGTGCAATCCTACATGTGTACTAGAATATATACAAAATGACACTTAAGGTGTTGATTGAATTACAATATGCCACTAGAAAATCACAAAAATGAATAAGTATCATTTTCTTCATGTTGACTCTCATTTCTGGAATTCTTCAAATTTTTGCAAGACATTCTTCATATGAACTCCATCGGGTCCTTGGGTATGTGAGGTGATAATCTTAACCTATGTGATAGATTCTTCTAAATCAACACAACACTTTTTGTGTTTCTTCATAAAGGAATCCAGAAAGTCTATGATGAATTGTAGATCAACCAATTTATCAATAGAGGACAAGGAGAAGTCCTCTCTATTGATATCAGTAGTCACCAACAAGTTGAATTCCTTAATGACCACATCCACATCAAGAACCTTTTGATTCTCATCGAAGAAAGTACATGGGATCTCAGAGATTTTATCAACAATCTCCTTATTTTATCTGTACATTACTTTTGAGATTTCCTCATGTCCTTGATAAGGCACTCTAGAATATTCATTTAGTGCACTAGCACCTCTCTTTGATCAACATACATATGCTAAGAAATAATAACACTATTTTGCAAAAGATCAACTGAATCAAAGTCTTCAAGCTTCAATCATGCCTCAAAATCCTTCTCATGTGCTTCCAATTCTCGAGAGAAGATTTCTATGGTTTTGTCCACTTGTGTCCTTACAACATCAACATTACTGACAATAGTGAAGGTTGATCTCAGGAATCATGTACCTTGACTCGGCATCCTATCCATCCATTCTCCCACTACTCTTCTTCATGATGTTGCTTGCTTGGCCATTTTCATAACTTGTACATCCAGTGATGAAGTCATTGGCTCAATGGCTTCTAAAGACTTGGTAACCTTAATTAACACAGTGGCACTGAGTTGTTCAACTTGTGCCTTGAGTTTATCATTTTTTACCTTGTCTTCATCATACCTAGCAACAGGAGCATCCAAACCTGATTGAACATCCCCTAAACAAGAATCATGAGTTTGTTTGCCCAATTCAATCATGGTAATGATGTACTCTGATTCTTGAATCTAATTAATATCTTTATCAGGAGGGATGGCAATTTTCTGCATACTTGTTTCTTGCTTTGTCCACCTTTACCCTTGACAAGGTTTTGGCTTTCTTGATGATTTTGGGTTTGTTGGGGACAAGTTGACTAGAATTAAAATCATCAAGTGAAACAACTTGTTTCTTTCTCTTGGGAGAATTAGAGAATAACCATGGTGGCAAGGAGGAATCATCATCATCAATGACTAAATCTTGAGAGGGATTCATCAACTCTTGAGGGGTAGTAGTCACAATAAGTGATGTTGTAGTAACAACACTAGAAGGATTTGCAAGGGATGACCCATTGGGTCTAGGACCCGTCTCTGTCAGAAATTTGTCAAAATCATCTAACATAGTGGCAGAAACTCCAGACAAACTTGGAAAATTGGAGAAAACATTTTCAATATTGTCATCTGGGGTATCTAGAGAAAACTCACTAGCACTAGTGGAAGAAATGTGAACAACCATGCTAGGGGAGACACATGTGACAATAGAGGATTCTGACTCAAAAGTAGAAACAGGAGCATGCACCATAGAAGAAGAAAGAGATACCTAGGCTAATGATTCTTGAGACTTATCTGCTTGTGGTAATCCTTCTTCATCATATTCATCATGTTTTTCATTGCTCTCCTGATCACCTTCAAGTTGATCAACATCAATAGGCTCTAAATAAGGATGTTCATCATCCAAATGTTCATCTTGTATTTCAAACTTTGTCATCCCTAGAAAATCAAAGGTAGATGGCTCTCCTTAAACCTTTCCTTTATGAGCCCCAACTATGAACTTCAACATAGGATACCATAAAAAATAAGGATTCCATAAAATTTGGATTCAAGGATTTCAAAATCAACTTAAATATTCACTATGAATTACAAAGATTGTTCCAAGTTTAAGAACAAATCAAGAATTATTCAAGGATTTGAAATAAAATCATCAAAAATTGAATCCATGATTTCTCAAAAATAATCTTCTGATTCACAAAATTTTGCATAAATCAAGAATTTCACGACAAGATTCTCATTATACATCATAAACTAGGGAATCTCCAAAAAATTCCAACCACACATCTTGAATTCCACCCTCAAATAAGGAATTTTATTTATCATAACTTTTAGGAACTTAAAAGAAATAAGGCCTTAGAATTAACATTCCATATCAAAATGAGTATTAGATCCTTATTTGAACTCAAGACTCGATATTATAATTCCAAATTTTTACAAGGTTGAACTTTAATTCTTAAATTTCATATCTCAAATCTGGATTTTTACTTGGATTTCCAAAAGTTGAACCAACACTTAGCATTTTTCACAATTCACCTGACTTGACAACATTTCAACTCGACAAAATTTTCCCGAACTAACAAGACATATCCCTCTCATAAGTGAAAGGCTAAAACTATCACCAAGCTAAGACAACTAAACTAAAACAATAAGATAACCAGTGAAAAAGAGGTGTCCTCGTTTGCTATGGGGTGATGTGTGAAATTGTCACAACAAGGTATGGTTGAGTTCCCTTGTAGATCTTGAGTGATAAAAAAGGAGCAAGAATGATGAAATGATATATATTTTGATTCAAATACCCCTTCAAGTCCTGAAAATAATGCTTACTAAGGTACGATAAAATGGAATGCATTGGGTTAGGTTTACATGGGACATGGTAGCTTTGTGAGATATCTAAGCCTTAATGGATATTTTTGCCTACCCTACACAATTTTGTTGTATCCTTACAATAAAATGAGTTCCATAAAGCTCTTCCTAAAGAGTTAAATCCACACTTGGAAGAAAATAATGGGAGTCAAGATATTCGATCATAAAGCTAATAATCCTCATATCCATCAAACTTCCAATTTTATACTAAACCATTAGTTAAATACACTATATCCCATTATTCCTAAAGGCTCTACATAAGTACAAAGAAAAAAATCATGCAATGTTTCATAGTAGGAGCGCAATGGATGGAAAGAGGATTCACTAGTTTAGCTATGTAAACAAGGAATTAACCTATTTCCAAGAAACATTAACATTAAAGAATGATGAAATAAATATATTTAACCTCAATAGTATGAAAAGGGTTGAATGTTGATTAGATTCCACTCATATTTGTTTGAGTTGAAATGGATAATGCAAAGATGAAAATGAAATGCTAAATCTAGGGCTCTTGATGGAAAATTGACATAAATAAGCAGTTGCAGGTTTGATATGAAGTTATAAACACACATTGTAGTGCCCCTCCATGATCCATGATCTTTGATGGTTGTGATGGATACCAATGAACTCTTTTTATGTCTAGTTACGTCACGCTTTCATGCTTTTATCTATCTTATTTCAAAATGCTTCTTCATATCAGTGGATACATTATGATATTTATGATGATGATTCTATATTTAGGGTTACTTGATGATGTTAGGGTTCAACATTTGATGGAATTTGTGATTAATAATTTCTTAGGTCATATAGTTTATGTTCACCTCCTATGATGTTATAGCTTATGCTAAACCTAATTCTGATAATCTCATTTGATATGGATGATGGTTGCTTGATTAGGTTATATCTATGTTTATGATGTTTTACTGTCTGTAAGCGTGTAGGGATGATATCACCTCACTCATCATGAGAATGATGTGATGTTATAATTCCCTTCACTTGACTATGATGAATTGATGTATACACATATATACATATGTTTGTCCAATGTTGATGTTGTGTAAGGTGCAGGTACTAGGCATCGACTCCACATGGTTCCACATGTTTGAGCATGCCTCCTTTCCCAATGGTAGTTGATCGGAGGTGACAATAAGGCCCTACCACACCTAATCCTAGTTTGTGTCTTGGTTTTGACCCTTGTGTTGATTGCTTTACCTTTGGTTTAATCTTCATTTTGGTTATGTGGTCTTTTGGATGGCTATGTGAGTAATTGTTCTTTATCCCTTTTATTCTATTTTATTTAATTTGAATCATTAATGATTTATTTTGGTAGATGGATAAATATTATTAATATTAATCTATAAATTAAATGTTAATTTTATAGGTTTAGGTGCAATTATTATAATGTCACCCTTTGCATTTAATATGTGTGTTTTGGTTTGTATGAAATAATATAATATGGAATTTATATGTTTATTTATGTTTGTGTTATCCTATTTTTCTCACCCTATTTTCTAGGAACCTAGAATAATTTCAGGATTTATTGGTGGCAATAAATAATTGTATGCAAAATATATTCTTAGAGGGATAATATGTTATAAGTGTATTATTATTATAAGCTTAGTTTATATAAATTTATGATTTGTTGTGATTGGTTGAGAAATTTGGTTGTTTCTTGTACAAACATGAACTTCCATTTTTGGGAATGGTTTTGTGCAGGAAATAACATATTTTTTCTATGTATGGATGCTAGAGAATTATTTAATTATTGCTGGAAAAAATTGGAGTTTGAGAGGATATTTGTGTGTGGCATTGGAGAGCAATATTTGCATTGAATTGAAGGGGGTTTTGGTGAGAGTTTTTGTGAAGATTTGGGAGAGGATTATGTGTGGATTGTTGGAGATTGGATTTTTTGATTTTTGTGACCCACTTGCTTGCTTGATTTTCTGTAAGTGTTGTTCGTGTGGAGTTGAATGTGCAGGGGTTGGCCTTCCAACTTTCTTGTCTATTTTATTCTACTTCCAGGTTGGAATTATTGTGCTAATTAATTTTTATGCATCAAAATTATTTGTGGTTTTGAAAGGAATTCCTTCTCTATATTTTCTATTCCATTGATTCATTGTAAAAATTTAATGCATTCATTTCTATTTGTTTGATTGAAAAGTGAAGTATGTGTTCTCTATGTAGTGTATTTTTGGACTATTTTTAGTGTTTGGTTTTCTGAAGATTTATTATTTGTCTTGGTGGTGATATAAAGGAACATTTGGAAATTTTATTCACCCATCTCAAATGGGTTTCAATCATATTTTTCTTTTGGGTTGGTCTATTTGTTGAATTCTAAGCTCAAAGTCAACCCTAGTTTGGCTTCCTGATTCAGTTTTTGGGACTCATGTTAGTCTAGGTCAGTCTAGGGATTTTTCCTTCAGTTTTTTTTTTGTATTAAGTATCATAGAACAATTCAAATTTATTACAAATACCAGCTCCTTTCGAGCAAGCTTATTACAAATACTAGCTCCTTTCGAGCACCAAACTAGAAACAACAATTGGAAGACCAAGGGTCACAACTTAGATATCCACTTTAAACAATGTGACAAATACAACCAATGGAAGACCAAGAGTCACAACTTAGAATTTCACAAAGATTTCCCTCTTGGGAGTTGAACTTGGGTCTCCACATTGAGAACTCAATGCTTTAACCAACTAAGCTCAACCCCCTGGACTTTTCCTTCAGTTTTTGACTTTTAATATGGATTTTATAGAGGTTTAGTAAGTGATATGAAGTGTATTATTGTTTCCCCTTTTATTTTTATGCATCCACCCATTCGGGTTTGTTGATTTTGCATTTATGATACCAGTACCTTGAGTGCATTTGGATAAGAGGATGTGATGTTGATCAGAAATGATTTATGGATAATTTTATGATATGTATTCAATTCAATTTAATTTATTTGATGTGTCATATGATCCTATGTGTTTATGTTTCATGTTAAGAACCATAGGCTAGGGGTGGCTAGGAACATGTTAGGGGGAGTGGCTTCCAAGTAGGTGTTGAGGCCCAAAAGTGGTTGCTAGGATCATCTCATTGGGATTTTTCTTAACAAGTGATAACTTATTTAAATCTATTAGTGAGTAAGGTAGATCTCATCTTAAAAAGATAATGATGTTTCCCAAGCTCATGGACTAGAGTTCTCGTATAGGCTTAGGTAGATATTGGGAAGGCCTGTTTGCAAATTGTACCTCCTTGTCCTCACGAGAGGTGGATTTGATTCCACATGGGTCTCACATGAGTGTCAGGGCCAAGGGGGCTTCCAGGATCACTCATGGTGATTGCATGTGATGAAACTCTTCCCTAACTGTGTCCTAGAACCTTAACCTATGTGTCATGCAAATGCCTTCGGTAGTTAGTGTTATGTTTGTTCTAGTCCTATTGATTGTTGCATTTGTGTGTTCATTGATTTTCCATGGATATGCTAGTTTCACCCTTAGAGGAATGTTGGTGTGTGTTAGGCCTTATATCATTCTCCGGAGCACGAGGGGTGGACCTTTTGGTTCCACATGGTTGGGTGGGTGATGCTTTCATCCATTGGGAATCTCGGTGTTATGTTCATGACTTCATGCATGGATTATGTCTTCTTTAGATGCAAGACTTTTGGAATCATGATGCAGTAGTATTCTCTTATGTAATGAATAGGTTTTCATTTATATTAAAAATGTAATAAGAACACTCTCATTGAGAGCTTATTGAGAGAAAGGTAATAATTATTTAATGTAATGATGTTAACTTTGTGAATGTAATATGAGTTTAGATAGTTCGGTGTTGGTACTGTCTATCCTATATGGATGATTAAATTCTTAATAAATAATATGTTAGATGCAATGCATTAAATGTTATTTTATGAGAATTGTGTCACATGTTAAGATTATATGTTTATGTAGAAAGTGATCTTAGGAACATTTGGATTTGGGATTTAAAATGAACAAATCCTAGGAGTAATTATGTGGTGCAATTCTTATTAGATTAATTTTATAAGTTAATATTTATTTACTTATGTTTAAGCATTGTGTTATATATGCAATAGATTAGATTTGATTCTTATTCTTTAGTATGTGATAGCATCAACCTTGTAGTGATGTTAGGGGACCTTAGAGGATAGAGGAGTTATTGCTTTAAGATGTTTTCACTCACGCTTAGATAAGTTGTTCCCATGTCTAATATTATGTTGTTCATTATCATAGTTTAATGAGTTAATGTATCCCTCTTTAAAAAAATGTGTTTGCCTCTTTGAGGTTAGTTAGTTGTTGCGTTGTCCTTTAGGGTTCCTTAGTGGGGCATTATACAGATTTAAGTTGAGGAAGATGAATGTTCCTATGACTGGAATCTAAGCCTAAAAATGTAGGATAATGGTGCTTCTCTCTCTTTCTCTCTCATGATCTTCCCCTTTTGCCTTATCATTGAAGTTATAAGATCCTAAAGTCCACTGGGGACTTAGTGTATCTTGCCTCCTTGATGACTTGGTGAAATTTTTTCAACGTGAACCCTTTTTACTTTACCAATAGTATGATTGACTTCATACTCCCGCTAAAGTGGGGGCTAAATGTAGCATTCTAAAATTGCACCCAGATGCAATTTTGACCGCATTTGGGTCCTTACCTTATCGTTTACGCCCCTTGGCCTGCTTGGGACCTGATTATGCTCATGCCCCTTCCATATTGCATCATTTTTGACATTTCCTATTCATAAGGCACTTGATCCTTGCCCCAAAATAGGGTAGGACCAGGGCGTGGCACCCTAGTCCTCAATAGGACCATGGCGCCACACCATGGTCCCCCTCATTTTTGGGGCCCCTTTAACCCATTTTCACATTTTAAATATGAGAGGGAATTCCCTCTCCATGTCAGCTCATGTTGGAAAATTAATCAATTTTCCCAATGGGCAAGTATATAAAGAGGATTTCCCCTCTCATTTGAACATCAATGACACTCAAGAGAAAATTAAAGCACACAAGAGATCAAGCATTCAAGAATTAAAGAGAAATTGAGTATTTTTAGTCTTCCTTCAAGCCTTGGAGCAGTGATAAGGTCAAGATTCAAGCATTGAAGTGGAGATCTACATCCTATTTCATGAAACCCTAATCCCATGTGTAGGCAAGCAAAACTTCACAAGGAGGTATAATCATTCAATTTGCAGTCATAATTCAACATCTCCCTCAAAAGGAGAACCTTTCATTACAAACATTTCAATTACATCTATTTCAATTTCATGGTTAATTCTAAAACCAGGGTTTGACCTAAGGCAAGCCCATATTTCCAACCTTTTTCCCCTTCTTTTTGTGTGTAGGAAACAGGTACAGAGTTGTACTTCTCAAAATAAGCTTCATTCACAAAGATGAATCAACCCTTCTCAGCACGTGGAAAGTTCGGAGGATCGTGGTGCCACATAGTGGTCCTAGATTTTTAGGAGCTTCTTCAAGGGTCAAGTCTGACTCGACTTATATTGCTCAATTCTAGGTGCCCAAATCTGTCCCACATCTATAGCTCACTATTTTCTCAATTTTATCTTCATTTTTTAGCACTTTACTTTAAATCAGCATTTCAACTTACAAAAGAGGGGAAAAACATTTCCAAAATTAATCCAATTCATTCAATATTCAATCCTTATCTGATTTATGACTGAATCAAGTCGATTCCCTTCCCTCTTTTGAATGCAAAGGCTCCAAGCGAAATTGATTTGGTGATTTCTTCCTTCTATGTTGCAAATTGCCAAATCCAAAATTTCCCCTTTACAGTAACATGCAAAATATAGATAACTAGGTGTGTGTGCTTGAATTTCATCCTCATAATGTTACCTGTAATAAGTTAGTTTCACAAAATACAATAGAAATGCATACAGGAAATCCAAAATCCACCAATGAAACTACATGAAATACATGCTAAAATAAAACATTATTTTACCTTCATGGCTTATGTCTCATTGTGTCTTAACTCCACTGTTCCTGGTTGCAAATGGTGTGCTCTCAGACAATGCACTGTTGGCTTCCAAGATGGCATATGAAGAATGGACTGATAACTTGTAGTTAACTAATACTATGATATGTAATACTACATGATTAGGCTAAAAATGATTATGCTATATGCTATATGATATTTGCTATTTGCTATTTGCTTCAAAAACTCACGAATGCATATGATCAATTTGAAGACTATTTTGAAGACTAACTCTCTCTCAACTGAAGCTCTTGATTTTATAGACTTTGAAAGGATGAGATGATGTGGCTTAGATCAACGGTCATGATCAGATCTGTAGATTTGAATGGTTGTGAGCAAAGGTGAAGGTTGAGAGAAAGGGGGAAGGAGAAGACAAGTGCCACTCATCTCACCTTTACTGGGTTGTTGACTGAGAGAATCTAGGGATGGTTGGAGGAAATTTAGGCATGAGAGGACAAGTGGACTCAAGTCCTTCCTAAGATGTAGAGGGTGTTGGAGAGAATATAGGAAATGGTTATGAAATATGTGTGCGTACACAATTTTCATTAAGTTTGGAAGTTGGAGATAAATGATAAATTAATATTAAGAAATATTAATTTCCTTAGCCACATGTTTGATGAGTTGGCAAAGGGAAGATGAAGTGGAGATGGAGGGTGAGTTGGAAAAGGGATTAAATAATTTAGAGAATTATTTAATATTTGAGACTATAGGATAGGAGAATAATTATTAAATCCTGGATATTTAATTGTTTGGAGGAGATAATTAAATATTAGATATTTAATTAACTTGGTAAAAAGGATAATTAAATATTAGATATTTAATTAATTAGAGGAATAAGATAGATGAATTAATTAATAGAAAGATACGAAAATGAATTAAATAAATTAATCAATCTTTTCAAATTAACTATTTAATAGAAGAATAATTATTAAATAAATATAAAATATTTATTTAATTGCTCATAGCCAATTTTAGGTGTATACATTTTGCCCCTCTTTGAAATGATGTGAAAACAAAATTGTTTCAAAGATTAAATCAAGTCTTGATAATGCGCTTGATGGAGATTGAAAATCCTGATTATGTGCCCCCTCAGGAGATTGATCGTGAAATTGTCCAAAATTTTGGATTGAACGATTGATCTCATGATAATTGATAAAAATTTAGTCAATTAAATTCATTTGAAAAAACAAATTAAATTGCCCCATTGAAATTAATTACTCTTCAAATAGTAAATATAAAATTAACCAAGGCTAATTTTAACTTCATTATTATCCTTGTCAGCTTTTTGTTTGAAAATATTCTTGCTGAGGTGGCGAAATGGTGATTCCGGTGGAGTGTCATCGATTTGAGCGAGTTCGGCGTTACCAGCGACCTGTCAAGTATGGTATCCGGTATGTATCTTATCCTGAGCCTTGTTTTAAAGTTTTAATTCAAAATTTCATGTTTTAGGCGCGTTTTTGGATTTTTTTTTTAATTTTTTCGATTTTTTTGGCATTATTTTAGCACTTTTGCAGTTTGTTTTAGCGCATATGCAACTAGGTTTAGCGCAAATGCTTAAATTAGCGCATATGCTCGATATGTTAGCGCTTATGTTCAAGATGTTAGCGTATATGCATAGGGTAGCGCAAATGTGTTGTTTGTTAGCGCATATGCCCAGAAAGGTAGCGCTTTTCCATGGATTAGCGTTTATGCCTCTAGTTTTAGCGCTTTTGTTAAAAAGGATAGCACATATGCACTAAGTTAGCGCATTTGCATTTAGTTTTAGCGCATTTGTTGTAGTTTGGCACAAATGCTCAATAGGATAGCGCTTTTTCTTAAATTGATATTTTTTATAAGAGCAAAAGCTAAAAATCACTTTGATAAGTAGATTTAACATGTTTAATACGCATTGATGATGAAATAGGGTCTTGATTTAGCGATTTCATGATTGCGTGATTGATAGATAGCTTTGATTATCTTGTTTGATTAATAGGATTGATTTAGCTTGATTGATAGATAACTTTGATTAGCTTGATTGATAGATAGCTTTGATTAGCTTGATTGATTGATTGAGTAGCTCTAAGAAACTAATTTAGTTTCTGATGTTAAGAGCTTAGCAGAGTTTTTGAGTAAACTCAGTGTTTGATAAAAAACCATGATTGATAGGTTTTAAAATGTTTTGACAGCGTAAGTTGCTTCAATTTGATTTGATAGATAGATTTGATGATTCAATTTGATTTGATAGATAGATTTGATGATTCATTTGATTTGATTGATAGATTTGATGATTCAGTTTGATTTGATTGATAGATTTGATGATTCAGTTTGATTTGATTGATAGATTTGATGATTTAGTTTGATTTGATTGATAGATTTGATGATTCGGTTTGATTTGATAGATAGATTTGATGATTCAATTTGATTTGATAGATTTCTCTTAACAAAATAGGAGAAACTTGATGTTCTCTAGTGTCAGGAGAAATTACCTGTAGTGCGTCATTTAGTTTCGGAGTTGACCCAGGCTGAGATTAGACACATAGATGCCTGTGGTTTACGTCATTTGTTATATATGCCTAAGATTACGCATAACAGAGGTTTGTTGACAGCATTGACCGAGAGATGGCACAGCGAGCATAACACTTTCCACCTGTCGACGGGTGAGATTAGTGTGACTCTGGAGGATGTCTATAGGATTCTGCATATCCCAGTGACTGGCAAGCTTGTGCAGTATGATTATCAGGATCGGGTTGGGATAGAGGCTTGCAGAGTTGTGTTTGCTGATGAGAGCATTACTAGAGGAGATATTCGATGGGTTGATATGGTGATGTATTACGAGGCTCTTCTTGTTATTCTTGCTGGTTTGATTGGAGGATTTATATGTCCTGATAGGAGATCACGAGGTTTTTCCGTTGGATGGGGTGAGATTCTCCTTAGTATGATTCAGCATCGTACTCGATATGCGTAGGGTGTTTGCATGTTGGCACACTTATATCATGGTCTTCATCAAGTAGTGTATGATGAGAGTGCGAGTTTATCTACTGGATTCACTTTATTGCAGATCTGGTGCTAGGAGCACATTACTGTTACCCAACCTATCCATCACAAAGTGCATGGAGAGAGACAGTCATATGTGTATTTTTATGCAGGTGTCCTTACTCAGCATAAGTTGGGTAAGATGGAGTATTGGTGTTGGGTGCTTGATTCATTGGACAACATCACTTGGAGACCATATCTTGATTGTGAGCCATGGATGGATGATGCACAAACATTACCATGTATTATGCAGAGTAGATATCTCATTGGTCGGACACCTTTTATTGTTAAGTGACAGTTGATTGGTCAGATTTTGAGATAGTTTGGTATCATCCAACCTATGCCTATTGGTGTGATGATATATGCTTGACATTATAGAGATAGACGAGATTGGGGACCTTCTTTGTCATTTGAGATTGCTCGTGCAGAGTTTGTTGCTACTCGAGAGTGGATTATGATATGAGATTACACATTCTTGATCCCAGGGTTACTGCAAAGTATGCCCAGTACATATTAGCTCATCCATTTCCTCATATTACTGATCCAGCAGATCCTCCTCCTAGCTCAAGAGATGATGATGATAACTCAGATGATCCAGTTTCTAGGAGACACAGACGAAGACGAGAGCTTAGAGCTACTCATGAGGCTGGGGGAGGTGGAGATGATGGTGGGGATGGAGGTGGTGGTGGTAGGAGACCTGGATGGAGGGGAGGTCGACTGAGAGTTCGTGGAGGACCTTTTGGACCGGCTGGCAGGATTGAGAGAGCATGTCCTATGGGTGGGAGAGATGTGGACGAATTGGGAGGGAGCATGGCAAGGCAGGCATGAGATCACTGAGAGGGTTACCATTGACAGGAGGTGGGGTGATTGGATTGGATGGGGGTTGCGGGAGAGGTATTGATTTTGGACAGATTCAGCTAGATCCTAGGGTTATTGTAGTGCATGGTGGAGATGATGAGGATCTTGAGGATCATGTTCCCCTGATTAGACGATGAGTTCAGAGAGTTACTCAGATCGAGATTCTAGCAGTTGGACAGGTTGGTGGTGAGGGGATTGGGATTCATGCACCACAGCAGGTTGCACCAGTGCATGATATGCCATATGTGGTTATACCAGAGCATGATGTGCCATGGAAGGATACTATTGACAGTCTAAGAGTACAAATTGATCAGCTTTGAGCACAGGTACATACTCTTATTACTGAGCGGATAGAGTTGTTAGGAGACAACATGATACTCAGGGTCTTCTTGATCATATTCAGTAGGTTGGATCTGATAACTCAATGATGAATGGATAGTACTAACCCGGTACTGAGAGGGGGGGGTGAATCAGTATAGATAAAAATACAGTCCTAAATCGGTTTGACAACAGACACTTCAAATGACTGGCAAACACTGACACCAGTTTGAAACAGAGTGCAACTGGTAAAGCTAAGAATGACTGAGACAAGCATTAACCGATTACTCACTTAGCTTTTCACTCAACTCAAGACTACACTACCATTTCACCCTTATGCATAAACAAGTAATCTATCATCAAATCATAATAACACCCAGTTCAACATGTTTTATTGACAGGCATAAAACACAGAGCCATCATATGCTTGACAAACAATAGGAAAGCATCACAAGATAAAAGCATCACACATGACATACATATTTTTCACGTGGAAACCCAACTGGGAAAAACCACGGTGGGGATGAATACCCACAAGCTGTTTTTGAACTCTTTAGAAGTCCGCTCTGTTAGGAGCCTTGTCCGGTTAGAGACATTACAATAGGTTCTGCTAGGAACCGATCCTGTTAGGGATCACCCGGTTAAGGGATGGCTAGAATACCCGGTTAAGGGTTAAACCTTGTTAAAGGTTACCTTGTTAGAGGATTTCAAGAACTCAATAGCTAAAGGATTTCAAACTCAATAACTTTGAATTACCCTATTAAAGGATTTACAGCAAGCCGGTTAAGGCTACCCTATTAAGGGATTTTTCAACTGTTGAGATGGTTAGAGATCAACAGGTATTACAATGATCTGGTAACAACACTCAATGCCAATGAAGATCCGCTTGAGTTCCTCTTCACCTTTTTCACTTACACTCTGCAGGTATCACTTCTCTCCTTTGGGTCTGGCAAGAATCACGTATCCGTTCTCTTGGATACACACACACAACTTTTGCCAAAAACCTCAGAAAGAGACACAACATCGACCTTATAGGAAAATAGATAGGTCAGTAGCATAAACCCTAAACCTGTTAGGTTAAGGAATTCAAACGGTTCAATCTTGACCATTGAGCATACTGCATTAAATGCAGCAGTTCTTGATCCAATCTCAAGATATTCTCCATCGTCCATTTCCACTGATTTTATGGCTGTTGATAACCCATCACATGTTATCACCATTTTACAGACCTCACATTCCCGAGGTAGATAGGTACAATCTCCTTCATGCAAGATCCTTCATGTGCACAAGGCTTATGTGGCAACACAATCTATTCTTTGTTACCACGCTAACTCATCACACAAAGTCACCGGTTGAGCCACACAGGCTTGAAGTACTTAAACTAGAAACCCTGAAGTTGAGACTACCAACTGGTAGTCATACAATAATTCCATGAGTCGGTTCACATAACTATATGTCGGTTCATCATGAACAAACACACCGCTTCACTTTGGCACAAATGTCGGTTCACAGTGTTCTACCGGTTCTCTCATATGTCGGTTCTTACTTCTTTAGCATATTAACATCAATGACAACATACAATGTCATTATGTCCTCATGCCGGTTCACATAATGCCAAGAGAATCAGGTACTCTCTCAACGGATACTATTAGAGCATTAGTTCGGGCTGGGAAGGAGACTTCCCACTAGCAATGACGATATGAGGAGGCAGTTGCAGAGAGCTAGAGAGCAGGTAGTTATCATACCACCGTGCTGATGGATACTAGCAGTGGTGGGGTCATGGGACCTCCTCAGAGGAGTGGGGAGCATGGGAGACAGGCATCTGGATGATCCTCTTGCCCACAGCCACATAGACGGATAGAGTCAGGTGGTAGTGGTACAAGACAACCTTGACTTGATTTGCATTGGATGAGGCATTTGTATTGTTTATCTGATATCATTGTATACTTGGACTTTTTATTATTTTATAATGATCTATATGTAGACATGGATTCTATATGATGATGATTATTTATATGCATGTTACTCTATTTGATGATGATGCTTTATGTTTTGATGATCTATATGCTTTGATTATATGGATGTAGTGATTATATGTTTTTGTTTTGATTTTCGATGATCTTGGATGCAAATGAAAATGATTTCTATCTTAAATGATGCAAATGTACTGATCTATATGGAATGCAAATGAATGATTGATTTGCTTTTGATTTGTGATTATGTAAATGCAAATGATCTATATGAAATATTTTTGAGTTTATATGTAATGTTCATGATGATTATGAATCTAAGTGTAAAGATGCAACTAAAATGATCGTTATAAAAATGATAATGCAAATTACAATGATGATACATTACATGATAAATGAAATACACGCAATTAAATGCAAACTAATGCAATGATAAAATGCAACTAAATGAAATGAATGATGATTAAAATGCACCTATAATGATTAAATGTAATTTATTTTTGTTTGTCCAAGTATACTCAATCTTTATTTATGACCGTTGATCTGTTTAATAAAATGATATGCTTATAATGCAACTGACAAATGAATGCTTATAATGTAGATGAATAATGAGCTAATGAAATAATCTAACTAAAAATTGTACTACCATTCTTCATATGTGATCTTGTAACAGTGCTTGATTTCATCATTGAGCTTTAAAATGTTGTAAGAAAATGCAAGCAACTTGACATAATGATTCAAGATGCCCTGAGTATTTCTTACATGGATTTTGATATAGCAAGTTAATACAAGCAGCTTGATATAATGGATCAAGTTGACTTGAGTATTGCTTGCAAAACAGACAAGGATTATCTCCTTTCATGCATGACTTGGAACGTCCTCCTTGATCTTTTGTCGATCATATCCTAAGGCAAGTTCATATCGTAGTAAGAGATAAACCACAGACAACAATCAAAGAAAATAATCATGCCCCATCATAGCTTCTCTAGTCATGGACATCCTTGAGTTGCATAGAGTACATGATTAGTAATAAAATCAAGATAAAACATTGAACCTTGTATGTCATTCACACATTCTAATGGTCATTAACTGATATAATCATCTTGATGAATGATCTTTGATAATCCTTTATAGCTTGCTGGTTGATTCTTCAATTTCTAAGTTTGACGATTCAGTTCTTATGAAATGCCTTGATTTTTGTTGCTTTGTTGCTTTTTATCTAGTTCAAAACCCTAGATGTTTTTGGTTTTTCTAAGTCTTTCGAATGTTTTGGATTTTTCAAAGATTCAAAAGATCACCTTAGTAAAAGGAATTTGGATTTTGCCCCAAGTGGAAACAAAAATTATTATGGATATATGAATTGATCAAGATCCAAACCATAGCGGGATACAAATGAAGATTGATTGATGCTGATAAAATCTAAGATAGTGACTACAACAAGTATGTCAAAGATTGGTTAACTATTGGTAAGCTGCATATTTCTTGCTAAATGGTTTAGAGCAATGGATGCGAAAGATGTTTTAGATAAGCTAGCGATATATAGCAATGATAAATGTGATAGGATAGAGTGGATAGGTGCACAAAGTGATCTCATAGATGGAGGAACTCACTTTTTAGATAACACCTGTTTACCAGGTTTTCACCATCTAAATTTATTGCATTTTTTGCTTTTTATTGATTTTTTCAGGACTTTATATGCTTTTTGTTGATTTTTTTCAGGACTTTATATGCTCTTTGTTGATTTTTTTTTTTAGGACTTTATATCTCAAGCATATAATATCTTGGGATGGATAGAATTGATAGGTTCATCAAACCAATCACCTTCAGGAGTAGATAACTTGCACGCTCTTGATCCATATGTTGCTACTATGACAAAAGGTCCTAGCCAATTTGGTTCAAATTTTCCCTTCTTTTCTCAGTCTTGCTGATTTCTTGGATTCTCCCTTAGACCTATGTCTCCAATCTGGAAAATACGCGGCTTGACTCTGTGGTTATAACTTCTTTCCATTCTTTGTTGGTATACTTTCAAATGTTTTGTTGCATTTTGGCAACGTTCCTGAATCAGTTCTAGTTCTTGAAGTCGAGAAACTCGGTGTTCTTCTTCTGGTATAAGACCGTGCAAGGATACACGTAGAGAAGGTATCTCTACTTCTATAGGTAATATAGCTTCTGATCCATAGACCAAACAATATGGAGTTTCCCCTGTTAGAGTGCGGACGCCAGTTCGGTATGCCCAAAGAGCAGGATTTAGCTGAATGTGCCAGTCTTTTCCATCTTCATTTACTGTTTTCTTCAAGATTTTCAAGATAGTTTTGTTTGATGCCTCAGCTTGACCATTTCCCTGTGGATAATATGGAGTAGAGAACCTATGTTGGATATGAAACTGTTCACATAGTTCTTTCACATCTTGATTTTTGAATGGTCTTCCATTATCAATGATAATGGTCATAGGAACGCCATAGCGACAGATTATATAATTCAAGATGAATGATGATATTTGTTTTCCTGTCACTATTGTTAAAGGCACTGCTTCAATCCACTTAGTAAAATATTCGGTAGCAATCATAATGAACTTATGTCCATTAGAAGATGAAGGATTGATCTTTCCTACCAAATCAAGGCCCCATTGTGAAAATGGCCATGATCCTGTCATAGGATATAACTCTTGTGCTGGTGCATGGATTAGATTTCCATGGATCTGACACTGTTTACATTTTCTAGCTTAGGTGAATGAATCTCTTTCCATAGTAGGCCAAAAGTAACCCATACAGATAAGTTTCTTAGCCAATGTTAAACCACTTGAGTTTGTACTGCAAATACCCGCATGAATGTCATTAAGAACTCTCTCAAATTCATCTTTTTCAAGGCATCTCAACAATGTACCATCTAGACCATGCCTATATAGGATATTAGCTATAATGGTATATCGAGAGGACTGACGGATAAAGTTTCTTTTTTGATTACGAGATAATTCCAGAGGAAGGATATGATCTTTCAAATATTGGTAGGTTTGACCGTATAAGGATTTAGTGGTTCCTGATATATGGCAAATTTGATAGGTATGTTGGGATTGGATGGTAGGGGTTAAGATATCTTCCATGAGAAATTCGTAACGTTGTTGATTCTCTTTATTTTGCAAGAGAGATGCTATTGTAGCCATTGCATCTGCTGCTTTATTCTCATTTCTAGGAATCTGGGTGAATGTAATTTCTTTAAAGTGCCCTTTAAATTCCTCTATTAGTTGTTTGTATGGCATAAGATTATCATCCTTTGTTTGATATTCATCATTTATTTGATTTATGACAAGTTGTGAATCACCATAGACATGTAGTTCTTTAATATTCCATTCAATGGCCATTTTAAGCCCTATAGCCAATGCTTCATACTCTGCAGTATTATTGGTACATGGAAATCGTAGTCTATATGATTTTAGAATTGTGTGTCCTTGAGGTGTGATGAAAAATATTCCTGCACCTAATCCATATTGGGTATAAGAACCATCAAATTACAATTCCCAAAAGTTTGTACTTACTATCAAGATATCTGCATTAGGAAATTTGATGTGCAAAGGCATGTTATTATGTAGAGGTGCATCAACCAATTGATCAACAATGACTTGTCCCTTGATAGTTTCCTGGTCAACATATTCTATGTCAAATTCACTCAGTATCATAACACATTTGGCTAGTTTCGCTGTCAATGTTGACTTGCTCAATAGATATTTGAGGGGATATATCTTTGCTATTAGTTTTATAGAATGAATCAACATATAATGTCGTAGCTTCTGGGTTGCAAATACAACTGCTAGACATATCTTTTCAATTGAGGATTAATTTAACTCATAGCCAACAAGCATTTTGTTGATATAATAAACTGCTCTTTCTTTTCCTTCATCATCATGTTGAGCTAGGAGAGCGCCTAATGATACACTTGTTGCTGAGACATAGAGTAACAATGGTTTCCCCTTGGTTGGTGATATCAGTACTAGACGACTCATAAGATATTATTTTATTTGCAAGAAAACTTCTTCACATTTTGTATCCCATTTGAATGGAACATTTTTATGTAGAAGATGGGTAAATGGTTACATCGATCAGCCAATTGAGAAACAAATCTCCTGATTGATTGCAACCTTCCTTGTAAAGATCGCAATTGACTTATGTTCTTGGGTGACTCCATCTCCATGATAGCTTTAACTTTTCCAGGATCTAATTCAATGCCACGAGCTGATATAATGTATCCAAGGAGCTTTCCAGAGGTCATCAACTCCAAATGCACATTTCTTTGGATTTAATCTCTATTGATATCTTTCCAGCCTGTCAAAAATCTTGCTTAAAATGTTCAAATGTTCTTTTCTTGTGTGAGATTTTACAAGTATGTCATCAACATAATCTTCCATGAATGTATGCATCATGTCATGAAAAATTGTCATCATAGCCCTTTGATAAGTCACTCCTGCATTCTTAAGCCCAAATGGCATAACATTCCAGCAGTACGTTCCCCATGCACAGGTGAAAGTTGTCTTCTCTTGATCTTTAGGTGTGATTCTTATTTGATTATATCCTGAGAAGCCATCCATTAATGAAAACATCTCATGGCCTACTGATAAGTCCATTATGATATCAATGTTTGGTAGCGGGAAATCATCTTTTGGACATGCTTTATTTAGATCTTTGAAATCTGTGTAGACTCTTATGCTCTTATCTGGTTTTGATACTGGTATGATACTTGAGACCCATTTTGGATAAGCAACTGGTCTTATGAAACCCACTTCTAATAGTTTCTTGAGCTCGATTTTGACAAGGAGAGCAATATGCGGATGCATCTTTCTTAGCTTTTTCTTAACAGGTTTTTCTTTTAAATCCATGTTAAGATGATGCATGATAAGATATGGGTTAAGTCTTGGCATATCTGCATAAGACCAAGCAAAATTTATTTGTCTTTTCTTAAAGAATTCCATGTACTCTTTCCTCTCTCTTTCTGATAATGAGGCAGCGAAATGAAGTATTTTAGGATCTTTTGATGTATCAATGTTTACTACTTCTGTTGGTTCTATCAGGATAGCAGATCTCTCTTGAAAATATGCAGGAAAAATGTCAAACTTTCCATCTTCTGGTGCCTCTAGGAGGTTTTCACCATCAGATACGCCCTTTGTTTTCTCTTTTGATTGATCTAATGTTGCTATGAAATGGTTTTCAACAATAGGTCTCTTTCCTTGTTTTATTTCACTTTTGTGACTGGAAAGTTTGGCATTCTCCTAATTACGAGAAACATCACTTGATTCTGCAATGGAAGATATCTTAGGATGGATAGGTTCAACAATGTTAAGGTACACGACTAAGTCATGATCATTGGAAAAGACATTTAGTTCGGGGTTGTCTAAATTATCCCAATAAATTAGTTCGGGATGTAGAAGGGGTAAATCATAATCACTGTCATCATTAGGTGTTTCAATGTTCATGACATAATGATCATAGCTTGGCGTAGAATAGGTATTGTCACAGATTAAATTTTTTTGAGAATTGTCTTTCTCAAGCGTTTCCGAATTAGTCTTAACAAGATTAATATTAGCATTTGGTAGTTCACACTCAAGTGGTCCTTCAACTGACATTTGTCCCTTAAATGAATGGATTATATCCATGCACACATCTTTGATATTGCAAATTCCTTCTTGATTGACCTCATTTGCATTTTGGAGTTGACATATTTGTGCACATGATAAGTAGATTCTTTTAATAGATTTTGTGTCCTTTCAAACTCAACAACTTCTGGACTAATAGTGAGTCCAACTTGACTATCCCTTAGCTCTTCCATGGTTCTTCCATATCTGATCCTTGTTTGTGCTTCCTGTGGCATTGCTTCTCTATCTTTGTCATTTCCTTTCCTTTTTGCGTACGCCTCTTTTCTCTGGATTCTGAGTTTTTCTTGCCTTCTTTCTAACTCCATCTTTTGTTCTGCTATAGACAAGTCTTCTTTCATGATAGCTACATGATATTAATTATGTTCTTTACTTGATGTAGTGGATAAGACATCTGGACTCCATTCATATTCATTGGAGTCTGTTTCTAAATCCTGATCCAAGATTACTCCACTATACCATACTGGAATGTCATATGGTGCAAAGAGTTCTTTGATTTCTGCCATCTCTATTTTTACTAGTTCTGGAATATCTTGTGAAGATTTTGCCTTTGTTTGTATTTTCAAAACTTGTTGACAAGATTTTTCTTCACCTTGGATGATGATCTCCTCCTCTTTCTTTTCATGTTCTTCTTGCTTCTTTTGTTTATTGGTTACTATTTCGGCCGCTTGATGTAGCTTATCTTCCCAATTTTCTTCTTTAGAAACTAATTTCTTTCTCCATTTTTGTTGTTGATGATTTGATTAGACTTTAGATATCCTAGCCCAAATTTATCTTCTGTGGATTGCGAGTATGGACAAATAGGTTTTGAAATACCTTGATGTTGCTTACCAATTGGTCTTTTTCCTTCATATACCATCTTTTGCATGATTTCATATCCTTTGCCATATTGTTTTATGGGAATATTGACTTATGTTGCTGTTGCTATAGTTTTATCTTCATCTTTGTATAACCAACCAAGAATGTCTTTGTCTTCATTTTCCTCTTCAAGAGTTCCAACACTAACAAAGGTTCCTTTAAACATATGTTTTGATTTTCCTGATGCCTTTGATTGAATATCTATAGGCTTTCCATATGACTTAGGGGAAAGTGGAAAATTTTGCAAAGAATACTCCCATTCCTTCATCATTTAACTTGAGCTTTTCTTCAAAATTTTCCCATAACTTTGAATGAATTTCTTTGGTAGGATATATTGATTCTCTGTTATGTGGAACTCTTGTATCTTGTGTTGGCTTCAAATTATTGCAATATTGACTAGAATCTGCAATTATAGTGATTTATTTTCCTTCATGAGGATATTTTACACATTGATGATATGTAGAAGGAACTGCTTGCATCTTGTGAATCCATGGTCTTCCCAGAAGAGTATTGCAGGAGAGGTTCAAATATAAAACTTGACACAATGTTTCCTTTTCCACAGGTCCTATCTTTATTGGTAGCACAATGGTCCCTTTAGAAGAACGTTCTGCTTCATCATAAGCCTTGATGGTTATTTTCTTTTTTAGGTCTACTACATTCTCTGAATATCCCAAAGCTTTTATCAAACTTAATGCACAAATGTTTAATCCAGCTCCTCCATCTATGAACACACGTTTGACACGAGTTTTATTTATGGAGACTTCAACATGTAAGGGAGCATTATGAGGATGTTGCAAGGATGAGTCATCATTTTCAGAAAATGATAAGCAATGAGGAGCTATGAGATGTCCTACCATATTTTGAAACTGATCTATATCCAAATCTTTTGAAACTGTTGTCTCCACTAAAGCTTTCTCCAAAATGTCCTTATGCATAGGTGAAATCTCGAGAAGTTCTAGAATTGATATTTGAGCGGGTATTCATTATAATTGCTCTACTAAATTGTATTGTTGTGGATTGGGTGTTGGATCTTTTATTACACCTGGAAAGGTAACCTTTGCTTTGCTTCTTGTTATAATATTGATTGGTTCTAAAGATGAATTTTCGTTAACAATAATCACATTCACTACATCATCATATGTATAAGTGTAATTCACCTTGGTTTTTCCTTTGTCATTTTTTAATTGGGATGATTCACCTTTGTCATAATTTGGGAGTGGAGTTTTGAAAGCCAAGTGTGATTCGTTCGTTTTATGACTATCCACTGTAATTGTTCCATTATCGATTAGATCTTGGATAAGGTGTTTCAATATTTGACAATCATTTGTTAGGTGTCCTTTATTCTGATGATAGTTGCAAAAATGATTGTCATTCCACCAATTGGGCTTGACTGGTGGTTCATAATTTCTTGTTTTTGGCAAAACAATCAATTTATTAGCAAGTAAAGTTTTTAGAGCTGATTCTAAAGATTCTCCAATGTTTGTGAATTTTCTTCAAGGATTGGAGAAAAAGGACTTAGCTTTGTTGTTTTCTGGATTGTTATTGCTTGGGTTTTGACTTGATAAATTGAAAATTGGTTGTTGTTGTTTTCTATTATTATTATCGTCATTCCCTTCATTGCTGACATTCCTATTCTTTGACCAGAACTTGGGTTTGTCATTGTTTTTGTTGTTGTTGTTGTATGAATTATTGTAAAGTTTTAGTTCTCCTTTCTTTACCATTGCGTTCTCTATTTTTAGTCCATTCTCAATCATTTTGGCAAAAGAGGGAGGACATTGCATCCTTAGTCGATAACTCATTTCACTGATAAGATTATCAATGAATATGTCCATTTTTTCTTGATCAGGTACATCTTGGGGATACCTATTAAACATGTGTTTCCATCATTGTAAAAAAACCATAAAGGATTCACCATTCTTTTGTTTAACATTGCAAAGATCTAGCATTGTTATTTCATTCCTTATATTGTAGGAATATTGTGAAATAAACCTATTCACAAGTTCTTCAAAGGATTTGATTCTAGATGGTAATCTTGAAAACCACTCCATTGATTGTACATTTAAACTCCTAGGAAAAAGACGCATAAGGTAAGTTTCATCATGAGCAAATTCTATGCTCATAGTACAAAACTCCCTAATGTGATCTTGAGGATCAGATTTTCCATCGTATTTGTCATATTTAGGAATCTCGCAATGTTGCGGAAATGGTATCATATTTAGATTTTTATCAAAAGGAGATGAGCATATATCTTCTAATGAATATTTCTTGGAGCTTGTCCCATTTTTCATGTCTTGTATTTGTTGTTGAAGAGTTTGTATTTGTTGAGTAAGGTTTGATAAGGGATTATCTACATAGTTTCTTCTTGTTTCTTTATGAGTCTTTTTGTCACTACGCTCTTTTCTTTTATCATCCCTTTCTTTCCTTATTTCTCCGTTACTTTCTTTTTTTATGTCCTTGTTATTTGGATCATCTGTGTTTTGGGTGTTACTTGTCTCTGCATCTTGTTTCAATCTTTCCATATTAAAGTCTTGTGGTAGTTTAGCTCCAGATTTTGCCAACATCAAGAGATATTTTTCTTTTTGTTTTGCCAACAATTTTTCCATTAGCCTATCAAATTTGAAATCTTGCTCAAGGTCTCTAATGGTGCTATTGACTGCTTCTTCATCAACAACGATAAATCCAAGAGTGTGGAATATAGGAATATCTTCTTCCTCCATTTGTTGTTGTTTTCTAAGTTGCTCGTGTTGGGCTCTAGTCCAAACTGGCATGTGATTATTTCAATGTTGTTGAAATTCCCAAAGGACAAAGTTAATAGGTGATTATTGGTTTAGGAAGATATGCTTTGTTGATCTTGCCACTATTGTTTGTTCATTGGGATAAAGCATCTCTTTGTTGAAAGGCACATCTTTGTAGAGTTTCATCGTCAAATTATGTACTGCAGCCAAATAAGTAGTGATGAAAATGGTGTAGAAATGTCCTATGTTTCAATAAGATCTTGTGATTGATATACAAGAATCTTATCCTTTTCTGAGTAGCTTTATAACTAGGTTTTCTTTTCTTAAGGCGATTCTTAAAAGTCATATAAGCATTTGACAATTTACAAGTTTGTTTGATTCCAATGTTGGTGCAATTTTGGTTTTGATATAACCTAAGTTCAAAATAGGAAAGATATATCCAAGATTAGGAACCTAGTATAGATTTGATCAAACTTCGTGATAGAGGATTTGATTATCTTGATGAGAAACTTGACAAAGATGTTGATTTTTGCACTTAAGATAGTTGAATCAATAGCTTGTTAAATGTTGATGTTTATAGAACCTTTTGAGTATAACTTGTTGGATTAGCAACCTAGTTGTTTGAGCTAGTTTGAAAAGTATGTGATGGTTTAGAGACAAACCTACTTCAAGAATTATTTTGACATTGATGTTTTGACACTTTGATTTTGGGTCTGGTGTTTCAAGTGTTGAAAAGCTTTTGTATTACCCTTTTGATCAAACTTTTTCAGAAATTTGTTGTATTTTTTTTGCTTGTAGATGATAATTTTCTTCAATTTTTGACCATTTGGAACATGTTACAGACATAGAAGACACAATGTTTAATAAACAAAATGCACAAGCAAGTACAATCCCTATGGCAGGCTGAGATAATAGTTGTTGAATCTCACCTGGAGTTTCCCCCGAGGCTATGCTATTCAAAGCGGATATTTAGATGCTTGACCCCACTGGATCCACCCTCAGCACTCACTTCTTCGGGGCAACCAAGCACCAATTTCCATGAAATCTCCCCATGGCAAACTTTATATCTCTACTAGGAACCATATGTATGTGAGCCGCTTCAGAGGTCCGACCTCTTGTGCCAACAACTAGAAGGATTTGACAACTAGTACAAGTGGTTTTTAGTAAAAGCTTCTGATCATGTGGCCATACATGCGGCACTTTCAGCTCTGTAAATATAGAAGGTTCCCAGCCTAAAGAGGTTACGCTCCATAGGGTTTATGGGGAAACATAGTGTCGGTATGAACTTATCAACACATGTTGCTTGTGACTTTCATCACAAACATGATTTATTTATAGTGGATTGGAAGGACTCGGTATTAGTCCGTTTCCACTTTAGGTCGTTCCCCTCTCACTGGCTCCCTCAAGGCAGCTCAAGAAGGCAGGCCCTCTAAAAGATTTAATTGCTTGAAAGTAAAGAAAGCGTAAAAGAGTGGGTTTGGCTTTTTGGTCACCTAATTAAGAGGAGAGCATATACCTACCACTTTCGAGACATGGAATACAAGTGTTCTTTTTAACCTTTTCAAAGCAATTGTTGGTGAAGTCCTATTTGGAGATGTTGCTCCAACAAGAAGGGTGTTCATTTTAACCTTTTAAAAAGTCTATGTGCAACTATTTTAGAGAAAATACCAAAAAGGCAAGTTGCATGTTGTCAATTCATCCTCTTAGTTAAACTAGATGAACAAAATATGATATATTACTTCCCAAATGAAGACTTTTAATTAGCTAGATGATCCTGCACATGCATGTTAGTAATCTGAAAAATTTGATTTCTTAGACATTCAGACCTGCAAGAAAATTTTGTCAGTTTTATAAACAGAAGCACTAATCTAACATATGCACTATCTTTTTGCTCAAAAGCGCTAACCTACAGATCAAAAGCGCTAACCTAGACTACAAAAGCGCTGCTCTGTGGATACACAAGTGTTATTTCCTTGACATATGCACTAACCTAAGACACAAATGCACGAACCTGTAATGCAAATGCACAAAATTTAAGACAGAAGCGGTAACCTATATGACATATGCGCTAACCTATGATGCAAATGCGCAGTTTTTCAGACAAAAGTGCTAACCTATGGTGCAAATGCGCTAACCTGTCGAACAAAAGTGCTGTCAGAATTCACACATGCATGAATCTGTATTACAAATGCGTTGATTTAACTTTTTTGAGATTTTTTTAAAGGTATATGCGAGGTCCAACCCCATGGTGGGCGCCAAAATGTGTGAGCTTGAATTTCATCCTTAGAATATTACCTCTAATAAGTTAGTTTCACAAATACAATGGAAATGCATACATGAAATCCAAAATCCACCAATGAAACTACATGAAATACATACTAAAATAAAACATTATTTTACCTTCATGGCTTATGTCTCATTGTGTCCTAACTCCATTGTTCCTAGTTGCAGATGGTGTGCTCTCAGACAATGCACTATTGGCTTCCAAGATGACATATGAAGAATGGACTGATAACTTGTAGTTAACTGATACTATGATATGAAATACTACATGATTAGGCTAAAAATGATTATGCTATATGCTATATGATATTTGCTATTTGCTATTTGCTTCAAAAACTCACGGATGCATATGATCAATTTGAAGACTATTTTGAAGACTAACTCTCTCTCAACTGAAGCTCTTGATTTTATAGACTTTGAGAGGATGAGATGATGTGGCTTAGATCAACGATCATGATTAGATCTGCAGATTTGAATGGCTATGAGCAAAGGTGAAGGTTGAGAGAAAGGAGGAAGGAGAAGACAAGTGCCACTCATCTCACCTTAACTGGGTTGTTGACTGAGAGAATCTAGGGATGGTTGGAGGAAATTTAGGCATGAGAGGACAAGTGGACTCAAGTCCTTCCTAAGATGTAGGGGATGTTGGAGAGAATATAGGAAATAGTTATGAAATATGTGTACGTACACAATTTTCATTAAGTTTGGAAGTTGGAGATAAATGATAAATTAATATTAAGAAATATTAATTTCCTTAGCCACATGTTTGATGAGTTGGCAAAGGGAAGATGAAGTGGAGATGGAGGGTGAGTTGGAAAAGGGATTAAATAATTTAGAGAATTATTTAATATTTGAGACTATAGGATAGGAGAATAACTATTAAATATTGGATATTTAATTGTTTGGAGGAGATAATTAAATATTAGATATTTAATTAATTAGAGGAATAGGATAGATGAATTAATTAATAGAATATTAATTAGTAGAAAGATATGAAAATGAATTAAATAAATTAATATTTTTAAATTAACTATTTAATAGAAGAATAATTATTAAATAAATATAAAATATATATTTAATTGCTCATAGCCAATTTTAGGTGTATACACTAGGTATAACATGTAGATTTTAAGATTCAAACACCAAGATCAACACTAGACCTAATTTACCAAACGAAACCACATAAGAGAAGCCATAAATCAATAAGAACCCACCAAATAGCTTTGCAAATCTAAAATTATTTCCATCCAAAAAATTCAAAGAGTCTAAAAACAATCTTTTCACATATCTACAAAACATAAATTTTGGTTAACATGTAAACATACAAAACCACCTCTATAAATCTAAATCCACTTAAGCATCAAACCATTATTAGCGTAGGTTTTTATTTCCTAGTTGAGTTTATATTTTTCCCTTTTCCTAGGTTTTTCCTACACTTTTATTGAGCTTGCTTAGGTTAAATCAAGTGAGTTTAATTAGTGAGTGGGAAATTTGAGATGTCGACATCCTACAAGGGAGGTGTCACTTGCTATCTTGGGAAGATGCTTTTTCTATCTTTAACCCACATAGTGGCCTCTCCCTATTGGTCTATTTTTCCACCTCTCCCCTCCCTAGCCTATAAAAACTCACTACCTTGCTTGTATTTTCATATAGTTGGAGATAGTAATTTGATGCTATTTTGCCTTGGAGAACTTCACATCATTTTCCTCTAGGTATCACTATTATGATGTTCATTTCATTTGCATTTACAGTTTATTTGATCTCTCTTTCAATTCAATTATGGGTTGTAATTTGTTTCTCAGATTTTAACATGGTATCAGAGCTTGTTTTGGAAGATTAGATTATTTGTAGAGATCTTGTAAAATCTTGTTGTGTTTTCTCTTGTATTTTGCATGATCTGGAGAACCAACAAAGGTTTATGAAGATCTAGTAATCTTTGTTTTACATAAATGTTTTTGTGAGACCTGGGTGATTGCAATAGTTTTGAGTAGTCTAGAAGCATTCCTAACTAGTCTTGCATCCGAGAGGCTCAAGAAAGTCAAGATTGACTTTCATTTCATCCTTTTTGGAGATCATTTGAAATAGTTACAAAACAGGGGTTTGCAACTCAAATTTGAAAGACAACTTTCAAATGAGGCATTTTGAGGCAAAATAGACCTTTCCATTATGTCTGAAAGGTCTAAAAACCTCCATTTTCTTATAAAGATTGTCCATATTTGGACACTAGAGGCTCTAGAAAAAATTTCTTTTCTAGAGGGGCGTTTTTATCTTTATAGCATTATTTTTCATCAATTTTGTGTTGTATTCTTGTTGTTTGCAGCCTTAAATGGTTTCCCCATAGCCCTACTATGACCTAGGGATGTTTTTGCTAGGTTTATTGATTGTTTTTGGTTGATATAAGGCACCAAAATCTTTTTTTTTTTTTTTTTGTCTAGACGTGAATATTGAAGGTTTTATTTTCCCTCTTTTCACCTATCAAAGATGAAAAGTGAGGCCCGAGTTGCAGGAGGTCAATTTCCCCTCACAATTAACACCATTGGATTCTATATTCTAACCTAATTCCAACGAGTGGTTGGAAGGCCATCTTTGTTATCAACAAAGTGCATTTTTTTATTGTTTAAAGTGTTGATATATTAAAATAGGCCATTTTACAAGAATTTGTTTTTGCTATCTTTTGAGTGGTAACTCGAAATTGAGTGTTGTATTTTGCAAAAGTGAATATTTTGTCATTTCCCATCTAGTGGTCCTATTTTTAATTGTAAACATACTAACTTATAAAGTGTCAATTTTGTGGGGGGATCATTTTGATTGAGTGAAAAGGGGGGAGGGTGTCTAGTGTGTTACATTGATCTTTGCTTTCTCTTTTTATGCACAACAAACAATCTTACTTCCTACAATAAAATGGATCAAACTACAATACCAATATGTGACCCTATAACTACTATGAGTGGAAGTAAAAAATGAAAATCTATCTTAAGAAGTTGGGGTTGTTTAGAGTAACTATGGGTCTTGAAACTGAACCATCACTAATTGCAGAAAAGCCAAAATGGTTTAACAAATGTGATGAAGCTTATGGTACTCTATGCATGTTTGTATCTCTTGATCTTGTTTTTCATGTTGAATTTGCTAAAACTCCAAATGATATATGGACAACTTTAAAAGGGTTGTTTGGTAAACAAGACCAATTAAGGGGACACCAACTAGAGAATGAGCTAATAGGGTTAAATCCATGTAATTTTGATACAATTCAGGACTTCTTCACAAAACTAAATGTTGTAAGATTTCAATTGAAGGAGTGTGGGATAGACAAAATTAATTATAATCATTCTTTCCAAACTCGGTTCAAACTATTTGGTTTTTGCTTCTACATTCTATGCTATGAAAAGTGCCTTACGAACTAGCTATAAAATGCCTTCTCTTGACGATTTTGCAAATTAACTCACAGAAGAACAAGATAAGTTGATTAAAATGGGCACAATTAAGCCCTCTAAATCACATGCCTTGACTAAAAATCAATGTACAAAAGATCAAAAAGGGTCTTTTAAGAAAGAAAAGAAACAAAAGAACCAAGGATAAAAGAAGCAAGAACAAAAATCAGTTGCCTCAAAAGTAGCTAATGATGCATCTTCTTCAAAAGGTGATAAGCCCAAGAAGGAGAAAACTAAGTGTTCCTATTGTAAGAAACTTGGTCGTGATGAACATAAATGTCTAAAGAAGCAAATCGATCACTTGTCTCATCTTCTTGAAAAGAACATCAAGGTGCCTAATTTTGTCAAACCAAGTTCATCTCAAAATTCTTCAAATAACACAAGTTAGGGGAAAACAAAGGGCAATGACCTATTTGTTGTTGCTTCACGACCTAATTCCTATATTATTGACTCGGGTACTTCACACCACATGGCTTCATCAAAAGATAAGTTTTCCTCCTTGGAGTCATGTTCTATGTCATCTATTCTATTGGGTGATGACACTCTTGCTGAAGTGCATGGGAGAGGTTCTGTTGACATGGGCAAAGGAACATTTCAAGATGTCCTTTGTGTTCCATCTTTATCAACTGATATCCTATCTGTCTATCATATCACTTGCATTGGCTCTAGTAAGCCGGTTGAGTTCACTCTAGACATAGTGGTAATCAGTGTGATGCACAATGGGTCTACAATTGCAGTGTGAAAGGACAATCATTAGTCCAAACTATATCACTTTTCTCACTTTGTTCTTGATTCTCCTTCACTTGCATTGCTCACTCACTCAAATTAGGTGAGTCATTTGTGGAATTAGCAGTTTTGCCACTTCAATTATCTCTACTTGCAGTACCTCAGTCAACATGACATGGTTATAGGGTTGCCTTCTATTTGATTTTTTGATGGAGTTTGTCAAGGATGCATTCTTGGTAAGCATCCTAAAGAAAAATTTGATAAAGGTTAAGCATGGAGAACCACACAGCTTTTTGAGCTAGTACACAGTGATTTGGTAGGACCATTTCCACATCCTTCTTTCAACAAGACCAAATATGTCTTGACATTCATTGATGATATTTCTTGGTACACATTTGTATATTTTCTCAAACAAAAGTCTAAAGTCTTTGAGTCTTTTTAAGAATTCAAAGCCTTTGTAGAGAAACAATCAGGGAAAATCATCAAGGTTATATGCATCGATAATGGGGGGGAATATATCAACTAGAAGTTTGAGTAGTTTTGTATCTTAGAAGGCATTGATATTCAACACACAATTCCCTACACTCCACAACAAAATGGAGTTTCAAAACGTAAGAATTGGTCCTTGAAGGAAATGACTTATTATATGATTCACTGGATAGATCATTGGCACCTCAGTATTGGGTAGATGCCATCAATTATATCCAAAACTGGGTTCCTCATTGAATTGTGAAAGGGGTGACTCCTTTTTAAACTTGGACTAGTCGAAAACCCACAGTCAAACACTTATGAGTGTTTGGGTCTCCTGCATGGACCCAAATTCTAGCAGAGAAACATAAGGCTATGGATCCGTAGAGAAAGCCTTGCATATTTTTTGGGTATCCAAATGGTGTCAAAGGCTACAGGATTCTCCATCCTACCTCACATTAGATTTTCATTGAAAGGAGTGTTTGTTTTGAGGAGGATACTTTCAGTTCTTCTTCTGCCACTTCTCCATTTTTCATTCCAATGGAGACATTACAACTTCGTGATGATAGTTCTTCTAAGGATTTTAATCTTATTGATCCTTCTAAGGAGTCTTCTTCCTCCACTTCAAATGACAATGATGATGATTCATCTTCCTCCTCTCTTAGTCATCATTCACAGTGTGATGATTCTCCTCATTCTCCAGCTATTGGGCCTCTTTAGGCTTGTTAGACATTGAAGTGAGCAGGTGATTGGGTTGGTGATCCTTTAGATGAGAGAAGAACAAGATCACAATTTGAGCAAGCACCTCATCTCTTCATTGCTACAAATTCTGATCCACGGTCCTTTCGCGAAGCTTCTGGTGTCCCCGAGTGGAATTCTTCTATGCAGGAGGAGTTTATTTCCTTAGAAAGGAACCATACTTGGGATTTAGTCCCACTTACTAAGGGAAGGGAACTTTTTCAGTGTAAGTGGATCTATCAAACAAAATTTGTTGCAGATGGGTTGGTTGATAAGCATAAGGCTCGCCTAGTCACCAAAGGATTCTCCTAGCTTCTTGAGATTGACTACTCTGAGACTTTTGTTCCAGTTGCCCAAATGAATTTCATATGACTTATTCTTTCTATTGCTATAGACCATTGCTAGGAAGTTCATCAGATGTATGTGAAGAGTTATTTTCTTCATGGTGATCTTCAAGAGGATAAATATATATGGAGCAACTACAAGGGTTCGTCCAAGATCCTTCACTTGTTTGTTGCCTTTGGAAGTCTCTCTATGGCCATAAATAGGCCCCTCGAGATCAGTATGCCAAGATTGACTCCTTCCTTTTTTCAGTTGGGTTCACTCAGTGTCATTCTAATCTGAATATCTACATTTTGCAGCAGAATGATACTCTCACTTTCCTTGTTTTCTATGTTGACGACTTGTTGATCACATGGAGTCACTCATATCGCATTAAGGCATTCAAAACTACCCTTCATGATTGTTTCCTGATGTCTGACTTAGCCTACTCCACTACTTCTTAGGGATTGAGATCACTCAATCACATTCTAGTATCTTCATTGGACAACTAAAGTACACTCTTGATATGATGTCCTGATTTTGCATGGTTGACTTTAAGCCTGCACCAACTCCATTTTTGTTAGGGGTCAAACTTGAGGTTTCTTGTTCTTCACCTTTGGTGGATGCTACCTTGTATCGCCAATTGGTTGGAAGCCTCATACATTTGACTTCCGTGAGGCTTGATATTTCATATGTTGTGGGCCTAGTCTCAAGTTCATGCAAGAGCCACATGAGTTGCATTGGAAGGAAGCTAAGCAGATTCTTCACCATGTACAGGGTACTCACAATTATGGGATTCACTATGTAGTGGGCGTGGATATTGACTTGGTGGGATATACAGATTTAGATTGGGTTGGTGAAGCAGTCATCGGCTAGGAGGGACCTCAAAGAGATCAGTCTAGACCAGTTAGCAAGAGTAAACACAATGGAAACAAGGGGATATGATGGAGGAAATGCAAAATAGATTGAATTATATCATGAAAACTGATTACAACCAACTGGTAGCAACCGGGTTACAGAAATTGGCTCACAGGCCTACTAAAACATGCTCAAAATACAGAACATGTCACAACCGGGACCTCAAATCTTAAGATCTATCTTCTATTCTCATTCTAATTTCTTTATTACATTCTAATGCTCTATTACAATTATTTATACAATCCAAGGGGATCCAGTCGGCCCAAAAAAAGGATCTAAACCCAAAGAACAAGACCCAACATGCAAAACCAACAAGGTCAACCTCCGCCAAAGAAATTCCTCCGGAAAATCCAAAGGATGAAGTGTAGATCATGGGAAAAGGTCAGCCACACACAAAGGAACATTGAAATCAATGCTTAGGGCTCCATAAGCTACAAAAGAGATATGGTAGATCATCAATGCAAATAGGTCCAGGAAACCGGTAACAGAAAACTGTGTTGGAAACCGGTAGTGATAACTTGCCAGAAAATGATCCAAATGTTCCACGGTTTGGAAATAAGGAAGATGATTAGGTCTTCAAGCAAAAATCCAACTCCATAGGTTCCGATGAGCCAAATCTAGGACACATAGAAAGAAATGTTGAAACTAGAAACATAAAGCAAAATAGAAAGGAAATATTTTGGTTGATGCAAGATTGCTATGAACCGGGGATGCTCCTGCATCAGACATCTGGAGTTGTTGAAAAAAAAAGGCGAGTCTCTCACTTTGCCAGGGTCAAAGGAAAACCAAGGCAGTCTACCTCTGCCTGAGAAATACAAGATGATTCATCAACTGGTCTGTCCTTCCACTTCACAAGATACTCCTTATACTGACTGCTCCGGGTACTACACCCAATCCTAGTGTCCAAAATACCTTCAATCTAATCCAGTTCCTTCCGAGGTAATTATTTCTCCAAGTCTGCAATATCGTCCTCACTGAATTTTGGTTCATGATACTGATGAAGATTCGCAATGTTAAACACAGGTGAAATACTCAGACTTTCGGGTAACTCCACTTCATATGCATTCCCATAACTGAACGTTCTCAAGATCCTGCGAGGTCCAAACTTTCTCATCTGCAACTTGTTATAAGTTCCAACCGGGAATCTTACTTTTCTTAGATACATCATCACTTCATCACCAAATTCAAATTTCTTATGTCTCCTCTTCTCATCTGCCTTCTCCTTATACTTGTTGTTTATGTCCTCCAGATGTTGCTTAACTTGAATATGTAAGTCCTTCATGTGATCTACAAATTCTTCTGCTTCTGAACTTATCCGATCTTCACTGCTAATATCTCTTAATTCTGATATACCTTTAGGATGTACTTCGATAACAATCTCAAAAGGGGTTCTTCCGGTACTCCTGTTTATTGAATTATTGTAGGCAAACTCTGCTTGTGCAAGAATAAAATCCCAACTTCCGGTTTTATCTCCAACTAAACATCTAAACAAATTTCCCAAGCTCCAGTTAACTACTTCTATCTATCTATCAGTCTGTGGATGAAAAGTAGAACTAAACTTCAAATTTGTCTTCATCTTCCTCCAAAGTGTTCTCCAAAAATAGCCAACAAACTTAGTGTCTCTATCTAAAACTATGCTCTTAGGTAATCCATGCAGTCTCACTACTTCCTTGAAAAATAGGTCTGCTACATGTAATGCATTTGATGTCTTCTTACAAGGTATGAAATGAGCCATCTTAGAGAATCTATCCACTACCACAAATATAGAATCATTCCCTCTTGGTGTTTTAGGCAATCCAAGTATGAAATCCATGCTTATATCCTCCCAAGGTCTTATCGGTACTGCCAAAGGTTTATACAATCCCACATTCTACCTACTACCCTTTGCAACTTGAAAAACTCTACAACTTTGCACATATTTCCTAACATCCTTATGAATTTGGGGCCAAAAGTAATGCTCACTCACCAATGTTATTGTTTTGTCAGTACCAAAATGTCCAACTAATCCTCCACTGTGTTTCTCCTTTATCAGATTCTCCCTCATAGAACTCTTAGGTATGCACAACTATATTCCTCTAAATAACATCCCATCCTGAATGAGTAATCCAACCATTTTCTTCTATCTACCGTAACTAGTTCTCTACATGCTCTCCAAGGTTCTGCAAAATCCGGGTCATCATCATACAAGGTCTTCAATTCCAAAAAAATCCTAATACTGTCACTCTCATCTCTGTCATTAAATTCCTTCTCCTACTCAATGCATCAACAACTTTGTTAGATTTCCCACTTCTATGCTTCAACAAAAAGGTGTAACTCTACAAAAATTCTACCCATCTCATATGTCTTTGATTCAACTTACTCTGACTGTTCAAATACTACAAGGCTTGATGATTCGTATACAACACAAAATCCTTAGGCAATAGGTAATGTCTCCACTTCTTCAAGGCTTGAACTATGACATAAAACTCTTGATCATACATCGAATATCTCCTCCAGGCATCATTCAATTTCTTACTGAAATAAGCTACTGCTCTCCCTTCCTGACTCAAGACTGCTCTTATTGTTGTTCCGCTTGCATCACAATCCACTTGAATTACTTTATTGAAATCTAGTAAAGCTAACATAGGTTGTTTAGTCACTTTCTGTTTCAATAGTTCAAAACTTTTTTTTTCTCTGGTGGTCCACTTGAATTCCTTCTGATCTCCCCTCATGGTCTCAGTCATAGGGTTACAAACTGAATTGAAATTTCTGATGAACTTCTGACAGAAACTAGCCAATCCATGAAATGATCTTACCTCTCCAATGCTTTCTGGTGTAGGCCACTCATCAATTGCTTTTACTTTCTCAGGGTCCATCTTCAAACCATCCTGAGATATCACAAATCCCAAATAGACTAATTCTTCCTTCATGAAAGTACACTTTTTAAGATTTATCAACAACTTTTCTTCCCTCAACCTCTGCAAAACTTGTCTTAAATGCTTCAAATGCTCCTCTTTTGTCTTACCGAAAAATCAAAATGTCATCCAAATATATAATAACAAACTTACCCAATAATTTATTCAATACCTCATTCATCAACCTCATGAAGGTACTTGGTGCATTAATTAACCCAAAAGGTATCACTAACCATTCATACAATCCTTCATTTGTCTTTAATGTTGTCTTCCACTCATCTCCTTCTCTGATCATGATCTGATGATATCCACTCTTCAAATCTATCTTTGTAAAGTATTTGGCTCCACTCAAACAGTCCATTATGCCATCCATCCTAGGCAAAGGAAATAGGTATTTCATTGTGATCTTGTTTATTTCTCTAGAACGGGTACACATTCTCCACTCTCCATTCTTATTAGGTGCTAATATTGTTGGTACTGCACAAGGGCTCAGACTTTCTCTCATCAAACTGTTCTTCAACAACTCTTGCACTTGTCTATTCAACCCTTCATTCTCTATCGGTATCATCTGGTGTCTAGCTTTGTTAGGCAAACTAGCTCCGGGAACTAGGTCCATGCAATGACCGATACTTCTCACTGGTGGCAATCCATCAGGCACATTATCTAAAATGATGTCTCCATATTCTATCAGCAAATCTTTTATCTCTTCTGGTTCTTCTTCTTCATGCTCTAGATTCTTAGTCTTCGTAGGATCTAAGGCTAAACACACATTCTCATGTCTCAATCCATCAAGGAATTTCCTTCCATCCACCAAACAGATTCTAGCATTCATACAGACTTCACTCTTCAAAGGTTCCTCCAAGGGCAACAAGGTTTCCTTCATCCCATTGGCCACAATAGTGTATGTATTATTCCTCCCATCATGTATTGTCTATCTATCAAACTGCCAAGGTCTACCCAACAAAAGATGACAAATATCCATAGGCATAATATCACACAAGAGTCCATCATGATAATTCTCAATTTTCATTTTCACTAAACATTTCTCACTTACTAACAACTTATGTTCATCCCGAATCCATGCTATCTGATAAGGCTTAGGGTGCTTCAATCTTTCCAAATTCAACTTATTCACCATCTCTTATGAAACAAGATTATGTGAACTACAACTATCAATAATAACTTTACAACACTTACCGGATACCTTACATCTGGTCTTGAACAAATTCTTTCTCTGCAAGGGCTCTTCATCTCTCCTGGTATGACACAAAGCTCTCCTCATCATCAACAATTCTCCATCTTCCGATTTATTATCTAAGCCGGTGGGTTTTTCTTCCACCACTGATGCTCATCTGGTATTCTCTGTCTTCTTACACTCGAAAGCACGATATCCTTCTCCTCCACACTTATAGAAAGTTCCTCTAAATACCCTCGTGTCTTGTCTTTTGTCATCTCTTCCAAAATTCTCATTCTGGTAGTCATCTGGTTCTCTACTCTGGTAAAAATTTCTATTATCTTTCCGGTATGAATTACCTTCTTTTCTCACTTCTTTGTCCTTGTCCCGATCTGCACAGGTTCCTCTACCTTCGGTATATCCTCTTCCTTCTGAAAACCTTCCACCTCTACCTCTCTCCTTTGCTCATGTCTTTTGTTTAGCTTCTCTTCTGCTTTCAGGGCATACTGGTAAGCCTCTTCAACACTCTGTAATTTCATCAAACTGAGTTCATCTTGTATAGAAACCCGCAATCCATTCAAATATCTTACAGCTTGTTCAACTTCATCATCAACATGTCTGGATCTGATATTCAACTTGTAAAATGTTTCAGTGCATTCCTTCACACTAGATTCCTTCTTTCTCAAATTCTGCAACTTCTAGAACAGATTCACTTGATAATCAGCTGGCATAAGTTTTGATTTCAACTTAGCAACCATCCGATCCCATGTCTTGATCTTCTCTTTACCTCTTCTCTGTCTATCAACCTGCAAATTCTCCCACCAAAGAGATGCATGCCGTTTCAACTGGGTACATGCATATTTCACCTTTCTTTCTTCTATAGTGTTTTCAAAATCAAAATATTTCTCCCTCTGTGAGATCCAATCCATCAATTCATCTAAATCCAACTTTCCATCATATTTCGATGTGGTAAAATGAGGTTTAGTATTCACCCTACTCAAAACCCTCAAAAGACTTTCCTCATCTGGATCAACCATCAGTGTGTTTACTTGTTCTGTCGGGGCTTCTTCTCCTTCATCTTCACTTACATCTTCAATGTGTCAGCCTCTTCTCTAGGTTGTCTCCACGACTTCCAACCGAGATGCTATTGTATATGGTGAAAAATGGATAACAATAATAACAATATTGAAAGGCTAAATAGATTCAACCACAAAACCCTAGCCTAACAATCAACAAAGGTCCGCCATAACATATGAAGATTACCTAAGACAATGCAAATCACATGAAATCACAAAGATTATACCATCACATGTCCAATAGGGTTTTGATCTCCATTCTTCCTATCTCCATTGATCTTGCTTGATATATTTGCTCTCAGATTTTATGTGCACAAGAGCTCAACAAAGAACAGAATGTAGTTGCAAGTAGGATCCTAGCGTAGTCAATTGCATAAATTGATTCCTTAGGTCATTAGGGTTTGATAATGAAGGAAGCATCTCCTTATATAGAAGACACTATAAGAAATGGAGGGATAAGATTGAGAGGTGTAAAAGGAGGTCGGCTATGATTAGAGGGTAGGTAAAAGAAATAATAAAATAATGAGAGGGGTAGGTAGTGTATGAATTAAGAGATGAATGACATGTGTCATGGGTAGAAAAGGCTAATGAATTAATTAAATAAATAAAGATTTATTTAATTAATAGAAGAAGTAGGATAAATAAATAAGAATATTTATTTAATTTAGGAAAATGATAATTTAAATAAATAAATGTATTTATTTAAATGAGAAATAAGGCTAGAAGAGGATAAATGAATTAATTAAATAAATAAGGATTTATTTAATTAATAGAAGAATTAAGCTTAGATAATTAAATAAATAAAATATTTATTTAATTAGACTGGACAATTTTAGGTGTCTACAACTATTACTCACAATATTTCTATCACAGTAGGGTCTGCATTCCCACGCGCTCCACCATTCCTAGTTCCTCTTTGCGCCATATTTACGCCAGTCCTCTACAGTTGTAGGTCAGATCCACAGTCTGCCACGCTACAAAAAAATTCTCAGGACAATGCAATCTCCGGAATGAAAGCTCACTCTGATACGACTTGAAAAAGTCACCAGTTAGGAGGGACCTCAAAGAGATCAATCCAAATCGGTTAGCAAGAGTAAACACAATGGAAATATAGAGACATAATGGAGGCAATGGAAAACAAATTAAATTATATCATGAAAACTGATTACAACCAACTGATAGCAACCGAGTTATAGAGACCAGCTCACAAGCTTGCTAAAACACTCAAAATACAGAACAGGTCACAATTAGGACCTCAAATCTTAAGATCTATCTTCTATGCTTAGTTTAATTTCTCTATTACATGATAATGCTCTATTACAATGATTTATATGATCTAAGGGTATCTGGTCAGTCCAAAAAAAGGATCAAAACCCAAAGAACAAGACCCAACATGCAAAACCAACAAGGTCGGCCTCCACCAAATAAATTCCTCCATAAAATCCAAAGGATGAAGTGTAGATCACGAGAAAAGGTCAACCACACACCAAGGAACATTAGAATCAATGCTTAGGGCTCCACAAGCTATGGAAGGGACCTAGTAGATCACCAATGCAAATAGGTCTAGGCAACCGATAACAAAAAAATGTCTCAAAAACCGGTAGCGATAACTTGCCAGAAAATGATCCAAATGTTCCACAATTTGGAAATAAGGAAGACGATCAGGTCTTCAAGCAAAAATCAAACTCCATAGGTTCCGGTGAGCCAAATTCGGGACACATAGAAAGAAATCTTGAAACTACAAATAGAAAGTAAAACAGAAAGCAAATATTTTGGTTGATGCAAGATTGCTATGAACCGGGGATGCTCCTACATCAGCTGGCAATTCTTAGGATCACAAGTCTACTTCAAGGTATTGCTTCTCTCTTGGTTCTAGTCCAATTTCTTGGTTTATAAAGAAGTAGTCTGTTATTGTTCTTTCATCTACTGAGGCTGAGTATCGAGGAGCAGTTAATGTTGCTACTGAGACCATATGGCTTCAACATATTCTCAATGAGTTTGGCATTCTCTTTCGAAAGCCTACAGTCATCTTTTGTGATAGCTAGAGTGCCACTCAGATTTATTTCAATTTGGTCCATCATCAACGGACCAAACACATTGAGATTCACATGCACTGCATTCGGGAGTTGATTCATGAGTAGGTCCTTGATCTTTAGTACTATCAGAAATCAAATTAGACTGCACACATATTCACCAAAACCTTCACTAAGAGAAATATCATTCATTTGAGAGCTTTGCTTGGGGTGAGATAGGTGTCCCCTTTTGGGGGACTTCTTAGTTCCTTCTTTCTTTGTCTCTCTCTATTCTGGGGGGCGTACTCTCTTTTGTTGGGAGGGGGTTTCTTCTCTGTTTGGGGGGATACTATGTACATGGTGTTGGATTGTTGAGGAGATTGTTGTATTTGGTTGTTGTCATTGTTTCTACTAGGATATGTTGTTTTCATTTATGTCAACATATTCCTGTGATTTATCACGGTGAGTTTGGAAAGAGTTTCTGATCCAGTTTTGAAGTTTGGTTTATTTTGTGGAATCTAGTATTTCCTCCGGTATATTCCGGTGTGATCAGATCTTGTTCTAAGACTTTGGGATATTGTTTGGGATGATCTTGTGTATCTTTAATTATGATGGTTAGTAATTTTGTTCTCTGCAAGTTATCTTTCTTCGTGACAGTTGTCGATTGGGTGTGTTCTTGAGCTTTCTAGATGTTGATTGGTGAAGATTTGAAAAGTGTTGCTGATGCAACTATTTTGGATGGTTCTAACATGCTTACTGGTGTTTCCTAGTCATGTCCTATTTTTTATGGTGATCCGCATTGATCTTTGTGTGAGTTTTTAGTGATTTCTATGAATGGGTGATGATTTTCATGTTATTCGGTATTTCTGGTGGTGTAGCGTGTTGCAGTTGATCTTGTCATGATTTTCGATGGATAAGATCATTTGGGAATTTGATTTAGGTCCATGCTATATAATATAAATCATTATATTGGTCCAGTGATCGATCTTTGTATTGTGCATTTTAATTTTTGTGATTGTGAGTTGAGGGTTGAGGGTTTAGCTGACCTTGTTATCAAGGTTGATGATTTGTATTTATAGGTGAGATGCTATTGTAATTTAGGCATCTGTATTGTGTCTGCATTATTAGAGAGAGGTTATTGTGTGAATAAGAGACTTATCATTCAGTGTAGTGTTGAGATGAGATTGGCGGTGCAGAGTAGACAATTGTGCTTAACCGGATTTATCATCAGGCATTTGTAGATGCTATCATTGCAGTTCATTTCTTCCAGATTGTAGTCCGAATCACATTGTAAGTCAGTGAGACTTCTCTGAGGGTTGTATCCTTTCAGGCATATATCTTTTGAGCAATGAGCTCTAGGCAGTGTGCCTAAATGCATGTGCATTCCCCATTGTAACATTTTTACATACTACTGCAGAGTATCATCTTATTGTGGGTAGGTTCCCACCATGGGATCCTGTATGAAGGTGATAGCCAAGCGAAAGTTGCTAAGTTGAAGAGCTTGAAAGGAAAGTATGAGGCATTGAAGATGGGAGAGGATGCAAATATACATTCATACATGGCTAAAGTGAATGAACTTGTCCTTGGTATTAGGAAAGTCGGTGGAAAGATTGAGGAAGATGAGATCGTTGCTAAGGTGCTAAGATCTTTGCCTCCTTCTTATAAACATAAGGTTGCTGCTATTGATGAGATCTAGAGTGTGACTACAGTGACAAGAAATGTGTTGGTTGGAAAACTTTCTGCATTTGAGCTAAGCAAATTTGGAGAATCACATGGAAAGTCTGAGGCTGCATTTAGAGCATCAATACCGGTATCCGGTAAGCATAATTATGATCCTGATGAGTGTAGGATATCCAGATATGAAAAAGAAAGAAGAGATATAACTGAGCATTAAAAAGAGCTTGATGAGCTTGAAGCACTGATTGCTTGGAGATTGCCTAAAGGTGCCAGTAAGTATGATGGAAAGTTTCCCTTCAAATATTTTTCTTGTAATAAGATAGTACATTTTTATTCTAGATGTCCAAAGAGAATGGCTAAGTATGACAGACATAATAAGTTTGATAAGTATGATAGGAATGATATATATGAGAAGCATGAAAAGCATGATAAGCCTTACAAGTCTAACCAGAAGTTTAGGAACCAGAAGAACTGTTATTATGCTGCAGATGAAGGTGTTACGGTGATGAATCAGGAGGAGATGAAGTTGTATTTATTACCATTAAAGAAGATAGACCTATACCTATTGATTCCACTAGTTGTTCTTTTGAGGAGAAATCTTTGGTTGCTAAGGTAGAAGAAAAAGGTGTACTGGTGATTGATAGCAGTTGTTCATTTCATATGACCGGTGACAAAAGAAAATTTGTAAGCATGGAAAGGTATGATGGTGGACTAGTTAGATTTGGAGATGACAAAGCCTGTGTAATATGTGGGAGAGGTTCTATTTCTTTTGATGGTAAGCATAATACAGATGATGTCTTGTATGTTGAAGGATTGAAGCATAATATTTTGAGTATTGGAAGATGGTTGATAAGGGTTGTGATCTACAATTCAAGGATGGTAAATGCAAGATCTTGAATGCCTTCAATATAGAGGTTGCATCTAGGATTGAGACTGAAGGTAACATTTTTTATTTGAATGTTGGTGAGAAAAGTTGTTTGATTGCTAAGATAGATGAGAGTTGGTTGTGGCATAGAAGGATGTGTCATGTAAACTTTGATTCATTGATTAAGATTAGTTCTACACAAGTTGTTAGAGATCTTCCTAAAATTGTTTAACCTGTTAATCCGATATGTAAGGAGTGTCAGTTGGGTAAGCAAACAAGGATTTCTTTCAAGAGAAAATCTTATACATCTGATGGATTGTTGGATCTTGTGCATACTGACCTATGTGGACCTACAAATGTTAGAAGTGTGTAGGGTGATAGATACTTTATGTTGCTAATTGATGATTATTCCAAAATGATGTGGGTTGTCTTTTTGAACGAAAAATTAGAAGCATTTGAGAAATTTAAGATATTCAAAGCTAAAGTTGAAATTGAGTCCGGATTGAAGCTGAAGTGTCTGAGATCTGATAGAGGTGGAGAATTTTGTTTCGGTGAATTCAATTCATTCTGTGATATGCATGCAATCAGAAGACAACTATTTGCTCCTACTACTCCACAACAAAATGGGATTGTTGAAAGGAAGAATCATACTGTTTTGGATGTTGCAATAACCATATTGATTGAAGGAAATGTTCTGAAGGTCTACTAGAGAGAAACTATTAGCACTACAGTTTCTACATTCAATAGAGTTCATATCAAAGGTGATATCGGTAAGATCCCTTATGAGCTTTGGTTTGGTCACATTCCTAGTGTGAAATATTTCAAAGTCTTTGGTAGCAAATGTTATATTAAGAGATATGAGGATCTTGGAAAGTTTGATGCTAGAAGTGATGAAGGTATCTTTTTGGGATATTTCACAAAGAGTAAAGCCTACTGGTGCTATAACAAAAGACTGGGAAAGATAGTTGAGAGTGCAAATGTGAAGGTGGATGAGAACCTTGGGAAGGAGATTAGAGCTTATGATGATGGTCAACATGTTGTTCTAACTCATATTCAACCCGAAGAGCCTAAGCAAAATGATCTGGTAGAAACTGTTAATCCGGATGTTGGTGCTACCGGTGATGATGTGTAGGAACTTAAGGATCAGAACAATCACAAGACTCTAAGATATGTTAGATTGAATCATTCTGAGAATCAGATTATTGGTGACAAGAATAAAGGTGTGATCACCAGAAGAAGATTAGTTGCAGAAGAAGTATGTCTAACTTCTAAAGTTGAATCTAAAGATGTTGTTGAGGATTGTAAAGATGAAAATTGGATAAGATCCATGGAAGAAGAGTTGGATTAAATTGAAAAGAACAACACTTGGGAACTTGTGCCTAGACCTAAGGATAAAAATGTTATTGATACTAAGTGGGTTTTCAGGAACAAACTGAATAAAGACAATGAAGTAGTCAAAAATAAAGCTAGACTGGTCTGCAAAGGGTATTCACATTGTGAAGGGATTTATTATGAAGAAACTTTTACCCTGGTTGCCAGAATTGAAGTTGTTAGACTGTTACTTGTTTATGCTTCTTATAAAGATTTCAAGGTATATCAGATGGATGTCAAATCTACATTTTTGGGTGGTGATCTAGAATTACATTGAGCAACCTGATGGATTTTCACTATTGGATGATGGAGACATGGTATGTAAGTTGAAGAAAGCACTTTATGGACTAAACCAAGGTCCTAGAGCCTGGTATGCTAGATTAGACAAATATTTCTTGAAATTAGGATTTACCAAAGGTGCTGCTGACAATAATCTGTACTTCAAAGTTGAAAATAATAACATTTTGATTGTTGAATTTTTTGTTGATGAAATTATCTTTGGTGGTGATGATTGTTAGGCCCAATATGGAAAGCTAATGTACTGAGAGGGGAGGGGTGAATTAGTACTCCAAAACTTTTCTTGAATAATAACTTTACTATTATGCATAAATAGAATAGTGCAGTAACATAAAATAAAGTTAAAGCAAATAGATAACTATCATACATGATTCACTCCATAACACATATATTTTGGTTACGCAGAAACTCTTGGTTAGAGAGAAAAACTTTGGTGGGGATGGCACCCACAACTTCACTACTACAATAATAAAGAGTGCTCGGTTAGAGCTACATTTTAGCTATTTTTGATAGCTTACCTTGTTAGGAGTAACAAGATCTATTAGATCTACCTTGCTAAAGGATTTTACAACATTTATTCTAAATGTTGCACCTAGTTAGAGGCTCTATAATTTATAGACTTGATTAGAGTCTTTTACCCTATTAAAGGTTTCTCTTTCAACTTCACAATATTACAATAAAATCATTACAAATATCTGCAACTTTACATCTGAAATGTTATAGCAGATTCTATGTGCTCAGAATAGATTACCTTGCTTATAGTATACCTCAGTAACCCATATGGTAACTCGGTAAACCCTTCTATTTACTCTGTACTTCGACTGTTCTCTGAAAACCTTCTCGGTGACCTTTGTGTCTCTGTAACAGTCTTCTTACACACACATATACACCCTTAACTCATGCTGTATAAATAGATCTCTTAAGACGATGATCCAATTCATTGCTTCGATCTTACAAACATGATTCCTCAAATGAATAAATAAACAAAATATTTTATTGGTTAGCTTGACCTTAAAATCATACACAATCTTCTAGTGCAATTTCCAATGTGATAACAGTTAGATGTGCCTCAATCTTGTAACATGTTTTCATATGCATGTCTAGGTTCAATGTATTTGGTAACACATTTCACTTGGTGTATGTTAACTTGGTGTGTCATCTTTACTGCTCGGTAGTCATAAAAAGATACTCGGTAGACAGCTCGGTGTATACTACGTTCTGTGACTGTTTTCTTCTGTAACTGACTAGACTATGCATACCGACTTCTCTGTGTATACCGACTGCATGATTTGGTAGTGCTAACCGACTAGAGTATATAGTATGACTTTGAATATAAAAACTAATGGCAACTAGATAAGTAGTAACAATCTCCCCTTGTGACATTAGTTGAGATGTTTGACAAAAACTACTTTCAAAGTCATAACTAAAAAAAATCTATATACTTTGCAAAATGACTATACTTGACAATATATACAATAGTCAATGAAATAGTATATTCAGATATACTCCCCTTATCATTATACTGTACATAACTCTGATTTTACATGCTCGGTTCTGTGCTTGTGTGCTCTGCTTACTGTCCTTGGATACTCTGCATGCTCTGCTCGGTATACTCCCCCTGCATACAATACTCTGAATACTGTATCAAAACTGTATCACAAAAACTGTATCACTCCCTCAATATATTATATTACTCCCCTTATATAGTATCACTCCCTCAATATATTATATTACTCCCCTTATATAGTATCACTCCCCCTTTTTGACAAACATCAAAAAATTAATTTCCATCCGAGGGTGGTAACTGATCAAAAATAGATTTATACTTCTTCTGGGCATCGGTGAGAGCGACAGAGAGTGCATCCTTTACACTTTCCATTAAAGAAGTTTGTGCTTGAATATCAACCAATAGGGATATTAAGCCATCAAGAGTGCTTCTCTCTTGTGTAGTAGATAGGCATGTAGCTCGGTTAATCTGTTCTTGAATTGATGAAAGATGAGGAAGGAATAATGTCTGGAGGGTCATTATATCCATCCTGATCTTATGTTCTTCATTTCGTAGTTCCAATTGTTGAGCCATGAGTTGTTGAAGCTTTGTATAAAAATTCTGAACTGAATTGGGCTCAGTGGTCAACTTATTTGAGAGATCGGTGATCTCTTTCTCAATTGCATCAGTTTTATTCTTGATATCTTTAATGAATATAGAAAATGTGCAAAGTTTCTGAAATAAATAAAGAATATGCTTGAGTTGAGGGGACAACTCAGCAATGAATTTGACAAGCTTGACTTTCCCAATAGCTAGAGCTTTTTGTACCTCTTCTATCATTTTTGCAGTAAGCTCCTTGTCTTTTAGCTTGCTCAAGTACTCAGATGCATCTACTCCGGATGTTTCTATTTGATTAAGGAGTTCATCTAGTTGAATGTGGATGGTTGCATCGGTTGACACTGTAGCTGATGGTAGCATATTTGTTAGCAGTGTCTTCACTTTCTGAAGTACTTTATTCTTCTTTTGAATGGCCATCTATTTTTCTTGTTTGGCCTTTGCTTTGCATAGTTCACCGAAATCAATAAGTGCTTGCCCCTTTAATTTTGAGACATCCACTTTGGGCAACACTATTGGTTTAGATAAATCAACTTTGAAACTATGCTTTTTCACCTTCTTCTCTTTACCTTTGGTTGGTTGGACCAAGACAATAGCTTGAGAGGTTTGTTGACCCTCGATAGGTTGCTCGGTAGAGGCAACACTTTGATCAGTTCCTGTAGCTGCTGTGGTGTCTTTCGGTGTCTCTGTACTGGGTGTCTCAGCTGCTACATTTTAAGTGCTCGACGGTACTTGAGAATTCTTTTCTTGAGTTGTACCTTCTACTACTTCAGACTTGTGACCTTTGGTGCCTTGTGTTGTATCCTGAGGAGCTTCGGTAGAGACAAGTTGATTGATCAGTGGGTAAGGCTGAACTTGTTCTAAAACAGATTCACTAGATACAAGTTTGGCATATGTAGTGCCTTCGATCATTTCCTGCTCTGGTGCTTCTGCATCCATGACATCTTCATCAATTTGAATAGTGTCAGCTGGGTCTTGCTTGGTAGCATTAGGACCTTGCTCGGTGACATCAGGATCTTGTTTAGTGACATCAACAATTTCAACTTTAGATTGTTCACCGACATCCTTAGTTTTGAAGATTTCCCACCATTTTGCTTTTGTCTCATTCTCCACATCAATATATAGCCCATTCATCAGTTTTAAGGCTCTCTGTTTCACAAGAAATTTTGAATTGTAGGTTGTCAAATGTTCCTTTATTTCTGCTACAGATATATCAAGAAATAGATGGACTAGACTTCTTTGATTTGTTTCTCTGAGTCCATTGCATATTTCCACCTATTATCAATATGCAAGTAAATTTCATTTGGAAGTGACTTTACTAGTTCTAATGGAACTAGCCGAAACTTTAGAAGTGTGCAAATAACAACTTCTTCAATTTGTCTCTTCTCATCATTATTCCTAGTCTCATACTTGACATATCTAAATCCTGCAAATCCACCATATTCTTTTAGATTGGCACAAAAGTTTTCAACACTATGAATATTTACCTTCTTGCTCTTTACAATCTGGAATTTGTTTGCATCATCGGATTCTGTATCACTAGACTCTTTTGCCGGAATGAGTCTTTGAGTAGATTTCTTGTAGGTCTTGGTTACCTTGGGAGTAGTAACACTCTTTTGTTTCTTACTCGGTGATGCAGCTGATGCTCTTGTGTTAGGTCTCTTTGTTGGTGGAGTCGGTTGGGCCTTTGAAGTGTCCAGTTTCTTTCTTTTCAACACTTTACCCTTAGGCAACTCAGTGCTCAATGTTATTGCTGCCTCTTGAGCTTTTGATTCCTCTTCGGTGATGGCAAGAGTGCCTTTGATAGGTGTAGAGGAAGATTCTTCTCCGAATTTCTCAGATAAAACCTTTATCATCTTTTTAGCCTTTCTTGTAGCCTTGGGTACTACAATGCTCATTTTTACCTTTTCCTTAACTTCTTCATAAGTTCCATATCTTAGCTCGGTAGCATGCCTTGGTAATGAAAGATATGCATCAATTTGCTATTGTGTGATATCAAAGTCAATCTCATAACCCATTGGTGGCAAAGATTGAGTCCTCGGTTCCACAGCATTCACATAATAGTAATCAGTATCTACCTCAAAGCATATATCATCCTTATATTTCTCTACCAGCTGAGGTGGAATCCGGTACCTGTTGTGCATCTTCTCTTAAAATTTGCTGAAGTAGTTATCCATTATATCATTGAAATTATCTCCCAACTTCTTGATAAAGTCATTAATTTGATGGATGATTGGTCGGTGTAGCTCCCAAACTACTTTACCGACTAATGGAAAGAATTTCTCAAAGTAGAAAAACATGCATACAAGAAGTGAACCAAACTTCAGTGTATTTACCGAGTTGTTCTTCTTTGGCTTCCTTATTGTGTTCAGGTTCTTAAACAAGTTCTTCAATAACACTTCACATGAGTCAACTTTCATTCCCTTTTTCACGATTTTATAGGCTAGGTCAACTACTGCACAGGGTACACTGTTTTCCCTTGCTGATTGGAAGAAACAGTAACCGATTACTCTAATGGCAAACTTAAGTTCTGCATCAGTGACATTGTTCAGTTTTAATCCTCTGTAACCAGATTCTACTCCGGTTAAACTGATTAACTCCTTCTATGATATCATCTTCTGAGCTCATGCATGATCATAGATAGTATAACCGGTGATCACATGAATGATTTCCTTGGTGATTTTGAATGGTTTCTCTTCTAGCCACATGAAATCATCATGAACTCTGCTTAAAACAAACTTAACCCATTGGGGCTTGAACACACGAGGGTAGGTTAGGGATTCAGTCAATCCCTTGATTCTGATGTGTTCATACTTGCTGTTTAATACACCATTGGTACATAATTCATCATAGGTGTCTCTAATCTCAACATGACCAAGTTCTTCATCACGACATTTGGTGAAGAATCTCACATCTTCAACTAACAAGACTCGATCTGGGATGAGTGAAAAGGCAGTTTTGTCATCCGGTTCAAAGGCGACTTTAGGAGTGAAAGTGTATTTCAGTGAGGGCTTCTCCACATTCTTGACAACTATGGGATCTTGGATCTTGGGCGCCATTGTAGATTTCAAGTAAAACTTAGCAAACTATCCTTAGGGTTTGATGGTTTACAAACGACAGACGCTTCACACTCAGCAGATAATAGCAATTTGATAAGATCGGTAAACTAGCTTGATAATGCGATGAGATTTGATGTAAATACCTTGGATTCGCTTTGAATGAGGTTTGATCGCCTTGATTCGCTTTGCTCTGCTCTTTCAAAAACTTGGTGAATGTAAATGACTGTGAAAATGCTTTTAAGTACACAAAATACCTTATCAGGCTCCGTGCAGGTTAGGTCAAAACATTAAATGCACTCAGTTTACCTTTAACCGATTTACTCTCTTTTTTCCATTTTAACCGAGTAACCAAATTTCCTTCATTTACCGACTTGACAGGTTTCCTATAAAGTACTTTTGATAGAATTTCAAACTTACTAATGCATCTTAACTATGCAGATTTTAAATTTAGTACATAATAGTATAGGAACTGTTATGATTCTAACCTTCAGAGAATGCAGTCCCTTCATACCTTTTCTAATTAATTTAGAATAGGTGCACCTAACTCGGTAGGTAAGGTGCTTTCTTCATTTGACACAATTTCTTTCTTTTTCCAAATTATCTTTAATTTTTCTTTTCTTTCTTCAATGTCTCCTCTAGGTTGATCTCTACAATCTCCAGCTAAATGTCCAACTTTGTGACAATGAAAACATGCCATACCGGGATTCCATGATCTTTGGTTGTTCATTCCAAACCTTATAAAATAGTTGGCACTAATATGTCCATATCTTCCACAACATTCACACCATATCCTTGTGTTGTAATCCCATGGTACTACTACATATTGTCAGTAAGGATCTGTGTGAGTTTGATAACCTCTAGTGTTTGCTCGGTATGCAGACCACATGTAGTTCTTTTGCTTAAGCCAACACTTCTCAGTATTATGTCCATATCTATTGCAGTTTCTACAAAACCCTTTGAATTTTTCTTTTTGATAGTTGTTAACAAACTTTGTCCTATATTGATTAAATGTGTGACCATATTTATTGCAATTGTAACAATAACCATTGGACTTAGTGATATTCGGTTGCTTACCTTTTCTGATTTGGCATATGTTGGTAGTATGACCTTGATTTCCACATAAGTAGCAAATAGGCTTCTTTCTTTTGATGTTATTCCTATTTCCAGCTTGCTTTGATGATTCTCCTCTCTCAGTAGTATGAATTCCTTTCATGGTAGAGTCTTTTCCTTTGTAACCGAGTCCTGCATCTTTGTTGAGTCTTCTTGTATTTAATTGCTCATCCAACATCTTTGTTGAGTCTTCTTGTATTTAATTGCTCATCCAACATCTTTGATGCTTCATAACTCTTCTTCAGTGTTTCTTTGGATTTCTTCTCTGTTTCAAGTTCATCGGTCAACCTTGATACTTCAAGTTTCAATGCTTGATTCTCATCATTCTTCAGAATTGCTTCATGATGTGCATAACCTAGTTGATCTATCATATTTTGTTGAATCCCAATCAACCTTATGATTTCATCATTCTTATCAGATACTAAGACTTCAAGTTGTTATTTCTCTCTCTGTAGATCTCTTGCTTTATCCTCAGTTGTCCTGAATGCATCTAGATTTTCAGTCAACTATGTACTGAAATGTTCATGTTCTCTTTTCATTGCTTTTAGTTGATCAGTCAATGCTTTGTTCTTTTCTTTCAATACTCCAATCATTTTTTCAGTCTCTTTAGATATACTGTTCTCAGATGATGTCTCAATTTGTTCCACTAACTCTTGAGAATCCTGTAAGTCATCAGATAATCTTCTTCTTACTTTCAGAGATTTTTGCATTTGCCTTTGCATGTCTGCAATCACTTGATTAGCATGATCCAACTTTTCTTGCAGATATTCAATCCTCCAAGATTTTTTATAGTCTTCCATTGATAAGATCTTTCTCTTTAGGTAGTTAAACCCTTTTCCAAGATTCAAGCTCTGATACCAATTGTTAGGCCCAATATGGAAAGCTAATGTATTGAGAGGGGAGGGGTGAATCAGTACTCCAAAACTTTTCTTGAATAATAACCTTATTGTTATGCATAAACATAATAGTGCAGTAACATAAAATAAAGTTAAAGCAAATAGATAACTATCATACATGATTCACTCCATAACACATATATTTTGGTTACGCAGAAACTCTTGGTTAGAGAGAAAAACTGTGGTGGGGATGGCACCCACAACTTCACTACTACAATAATAAAGAGTGCTCGGTTAGAGCTACATTTTAGCTATTTTTGATAGCTTACCTTGTTAGGAGTAACAAGATCTATTAGATCTACCTTGCTAAAGGATTTTACAACATTTATTCTGAATGCTGCACCTGGTTAGAGGCTTTACAATTTATAGACTTGATTAGAGTCTTTTACCCTGTTAAAGGTTTCTCTTTCAACTTCACAATATTACAATAAAATCATTACAAATATCTGCAACTTTACATCTGAAATGTTATAGCAGATTCTATGTGCTCAGAATAGATTACCTTGCTTATAGCATACCTTGGTAACCCATATAGTAACTCGGTAAACCCTTCTGTTTACTCTGTACTTCGACTGTTATTTGAAAACCTTCTCGGTGACCTCTGTGTCTCTGTAACAGTCTTCTTACACACACATATACACCCTTAACTCATGTTGTATAAATAGATTTCTTAAGACGGTGATCCAATTCATTGCTTCGATCTTACAAACATGATTCCTCGAATGAATAACTAGACAAAATATTTCATTGGTTAGATTGACTTTAAAATCATACACAATCTTCTAGTGCAATTTCCAATGTGATAACGGTTAGATGTGCCTCGATCTTGTAACACGTTTTCATATGCATGTCCAGGTTCAATGTATTTGGTAACATGTTTCACTTGGTGTATGTTAATTCGGTGTGTCATCTTTACTGATTGGTAGTCATAAAAAGATACTCGGTAGACAGCTTGGTGTATACTGCATTCTGTGACTGCTTTCTTCTGTAAACGACTAGACTGTGCATACCGACTTCTCTGTGTATACCGACTACATGATTCGGTAGTGCTGACCGACTAGAGTATATAGTATGACTTTGAATATAAAAACTAATGGCAACTAGATAAGTAGTAACAATGATGGTATTGATGAATAATGATGAACTACTAAGATCCTAATCGGTACTGAGAGTGGGGGGGGGTGAATCAGGACACACAAATTTCTTCAACACTTTGTCATATCAAAACACAGGTAAACGGTTTCCTTCATCACTGAACTTAACCATAGCAATATCGGTTAAACATAGATACTTCAGACAACATTCAACAGATCTCAAATCTTGATGACTACTTCACTGATATAATCATGCATGAGTTGTATCAATAATACCACAAACCATTTAAAACTGCATGCATGTCTAAATTAATCAGAATCACACAATCATCACATGAAAAACTCACAACCCATAACACACAGATTTTTCATGTGGCAACCCAAATGGGAAAAACCACGGTGAGGATGAATACCCACAAGCTTGTTTGTGAACTCTTTTGAAGTCCGCTTTGTTAGAAGCCTAGTCCGATTAAAGACTTTACAATAAGGTTCTATTAGGAATCAATCCTGTTAGGGATCACCCGGTTAAGGGATGGCTATATACCATGTTAAAGGTTGAAACCCTATTAAGAGTTACTTCACTAGAGGATTTAAATAACTCGATGAACTTGAGCCACCTAGTTAGAGGATTTACAACAAAGCCTGTTAAAGCTACCGTATCAAGGGATTTACCTTCTATTGAAATGGTTAGAAGACAATAGGTAAAACTCCGATCTGATAACAACACTTCTTGCTAAGGCAGATCCTTTTCAGTTCCTCTCTTCTGCAATCACACTCTACAGATTCCTCACTCTGGTTTGGCAAGTATCAAATCTCCAGCACGTAGACACAAACACAACTTTTGCCAACAACTCCAATAACAAAACTCATCGACCTTATAGACAACAATTAGGTTGGTAGCATAAACCCTAAACCCTAAACATTTTAGGTTTACAATTACAAGAGGTCAAATCCTAACCATCAAATATGTTACATAGAATAAAATGATCTAAAATAAATCTCAAGTCATTCTACATCGTCCAATATTCACTGCATCTGGAAATCAGTACCCCATCACGCGCTCTTCACATTTCGCTAAGAAAAATGCACATTCCTGAGGTAGACATTCAATGCATTCAATATTCATGCACAAGATCCTCAAATAAATCCTTCACGTGTACACAACTGACGTGGCTTCTAGATCCTTATCCTTGTCCTTAACTAACTCATCACAAAACATCATCGGTTGCACCACACAAGCCAAACCAAAAACCCTAGAGCTGAACTAAGACTACCAACCGGTAATCACACTTAGTGAACCCCAACATTGGTCCACTCCATTCCAGTTGACCATAACTGCTTCCAATCTTCATACCGGTGCATACTAGTTCACCTGCTTGAGCACTTATTGACATCAATGACAACATACAATATCACCACTTCATCATATGCCAACAACCTCATTGTTGGCTGTGGGCCAGCGTCCCTCGCGAGGATTCATGACATGGTTTAACAACCTCTTGTGGATTCTATAAGTCTAGTGGTTGTATTGGGCATTGACAGGTTGATCTTTTGGTGCAACGACAACCCTAGCTTGTAATAAGTGGTATCAGAGCTTGGTCACAGGTTCGGATCACGCAGGTCGCGGTGAGATGGGAGGGGGATTGTTAGTAGTGGGCCTGCGTCCCTCGTGGGGATTCGCAACATGGTTTAACAACCTCTTGTGGATTCTATAAGTATAGTGGTTGTATTAGGCATTGGCAAGTCGATCTTTTGGTGCAACGACAACCCTAGCTTGTAACAAGTATGAGTATGGAGTTTTTCGGTGATATGCAAAAAGAATTTGAGATGTATATGATTGGTGAGATAAAGTTTTTCTTAGGTTTGTAGATTGCATAGATAGGAAATGATATATTTATATGTCAAACTAAGTATGTGAAGGAATTGTTAAAGAAGTTTGGACTAGATGATTCCAAACCGGTTGGAACTCCTATGGTGACTGGTTGTAAACTGTCAAAAAATGGTGAATCTCCTAAAGCTAATTAGATTTTGTATAGATCTATGGTTGGTGGATTACTATATCTTATTCGGACTAGGCCTGACATTATGCATGTTGGGTGTATGGCTGCTAGATATCAAACTGATCTGAAGGAGAGTCATGTCATTGTTGTTTAGAGGATATTCAGATATCTAAAGGGAATTATGGATTATGGTCTATGGTATCTGAAGAATGATGATTTCATGTTATGTGCTTACACTGATGTAGATTGGGCTGGTGTTGTTAATGACCGAAATAGTACTACCAGTAAAGCATTCTTTTTAGGTAAGAAGTTGGTTTCATGGGCTAGCAAGAAAAAAGACTCGGTATCTTTATCTACTGCTGAAGCTAAGTACATTGTTGTTGCTAGTAATTGCACTCAGATAGTTTGGATGAAGCAAATGTTGAAAGATATCAGAGTTATTCATGATGAGCCTACTGTTATATACTGTGATAATTCAAGTATTATAAACATGTCAAAGAATCTGGTGCAACATTCAAAGACTAAGCACGTGTCAATCAAATATAACTAATTAAGAGAGCAAGTCAGTGAAGGGAAGGTGAAGCTGGAGTATGTATCTACAAAGGAACAAATTGCTGATATTTTCACTAAATCTTTGCCTATAGATACATTTATTTATTTGAGAGACAAGTTATGGGTATCCACCCCTCTTGATGAGAATTAGGTGCATTAAGTTGCATCGATCCGGTGGAAATCAGAGCCTTGTTCTTTTATCTGGATTGATGAGTTGATGGTACTCCTCTGCTAGAGTAGTCTATTGATTTGGTTGTGTATCCCAGGAGGAGAGACATTCATGATTCTGTTTGATTTTTTGTTTTGAAGATCTTTGGCATTGTTATCAAAGGGGGAGAGATAATGTGAAAAATTTCTTTATCTATTTTGATCTTAGGGGGAGTTTGCTGGTGATATCTTCTTTCTTTGCATTGACTATTTTTCACATTCATATGTTGCCATCAATGCAAAAGGGGGAGATTGTTGGATTGTTGAGGAGATTGTTGGATTTGGTTGTTGGCATTGTTGTTGCTAGGATATGTTTTTGTCATTGATGTTAACATATACCTGTGATTTATTCCAGTGAGTTTGGAAAGAGTTTCTGATCTGGTTTGAAGTTTGGTTTTGTTGATCACTGTTTTGTGGAATCCGGTATATTATGGTGTGATCAAATCTTGTGATGATACTTTGGGATATTGTTTGGGATGATCTTGTGTATCTTCATTTTTTATGGTTCGTGATTTGGTGCTCTGCAAGTTATCTTTCTTCGTGACAGTTGCCGATTGGCTATGTTCTTGAGCTTTCTAGATGTTGATTGATGAAGATTTGAAAAGTGGTATTGATGCAACTATTTTGGATGGTTCTAATGTGTTTGCTGGTGTTTCCTAGTCGTGTCCTTTTTTTTTTGGTGATTTGTATTGATTGTTGTACGAGTTTTTGGTGATTTCTATGAACCGGTGATGATTTTCGTGTTATGAGTTATTTCTGGTGGTGTAGTGTGTTGCGATTGATCTTGGCATGATTTTCGGTGGATGTGATCATTTGGGAATTTGATTTAGGTCCATGCTATGTAATGTAAATCATTATATTGGTCTGGTAATTGATTTGTGTATCGTGTAATGTAATTTTTGTGATTTTGAGTCGAGGGTCGAGGGTTTAGCTGACCTTGTTATCAAGGTTGATGATTTGTATTTATAGGTGAGATGCTTATGTAATTTAGGCGTCGGTATTGCATCTGCATTATCAAAGAGATGTGATTGTGCGAACAAGAGACTTATCATTCAATATATTGTTGAGGTGAGATTGGTGTTGCAGAGCAGACAATTGTGCTTAACCGGATTTGTCATCAAGCATTTGTAGATGCTATCATTGTAGTTCATTTCTTCCAGATTGTAGTCCGAATCACATTGTAAGTCAGTGAGACTTCCTTGAGGGTTGTATCCTTTCAAGCATATATCTTTTGAGCAATAAGCTCTAGGCAGTGTGCCTGAATGCATGTGCATTCCCCATTGTAACATTTTTACATACTACTGCAGAGTATCATCTTATTGTGGGTAGGTTCCCACCTTGGTTTTTCCCTTAACCAGATTTTCCAAGTCAAAATCTTGGTGTTGTGTGTTGTGTTGTTAATTTGCTTATCTGATTCATTGATGCAGTTTATCAGTTTATGTTTTGAAGATTAATTTGCTTTGATTCAGTGAAGACTGATTCACCCCCCCCCCCGCCTCTCAGTCTTCCTTCTTGATTGTTGCTGACACATGGGTACCTCATCAAGATTCATTTCTTGGGACCCATATTTTCACCCACCTAACCTATGCATAAGGGGGGTGTTAGTGTAGGTTTTATTTTCCTAGTTGGGTTTATATTTTTTCCTTTTCTTAGGTTTTTCCTACACCTTTATTAAGCTTGCTTAGGTTAAATAAAGTAAGTTTAATTAGTGAGTGGGTAATTTGAGGTGTTGACATCCTACAAGGGAGGTGGCACATCTTGGGAAGATTCTCTTGCTATCTTTAACCCGCATAGTGGCCTCTCCCTATTGGTCCATTTTTCCACTTGTCCCCTCTCCCTAGCCTATATAAACTCACTACCTTGCTTGTATTTTCATATAGTTGGAGATTTATGCTATTTTTCCTCGGAGCACTTTGCATCAGTTTTCTCTCGCTAGTATTGTTATGTTGTTCATTTCATTTGCATTTATAGTTTATTTGATCTATCGCTTTCAATTTGATTTTGGGTTGTAATCTTTTTCTCAAATTTTAACAACCATTCACATAATAAAATATATCATTTGAATAAATGAAAATACCGTATATCTACAAACCCACAACTTTTAGAAATAGGAAAAATTACAAAACTAGCTCCACAACCCATAGCCAACTAGTGGTTAGTCATCTAATGCTTTCATGTAACCAAGGGTTGAAACCATAAACCTGAGACATGCACTCCATGTTGTAGTCAATTTTTTTTTACATGTGATCAGTGGCTAAAATCACACATCCAACATGCACAATTATTTACTACACTTGACCACAAGGAAAATAAACAATAACCACCATGCAAGAGGAGAGTCATAAAATACCTTCAAAACCATATGCCCCCTTTTGTGGTCTACCTATAAGCATAGAAAAATAAAATAAATTATCACATGGCCTTGATATTGGCACCTAACTTATTATCAATCAAAATTTGTCAACTCCAAGTGCTCCATTACATTCATAGACATGCACTACCTAACAACCTACCATAGACAACATGAAAGTACACGCACCAAAATGCAATTTGATGTGGCTCCACCACCAAAATGGATGCCCAAAAAGAATATTCTACCATTATACCTTATCTCAGTCACAACTAACTGTGTACATCCCATACAAGTGTAATTACATGTCATAATTAAATAATTATAAAATATTTTTCCAATGTTTCCATAGGCATCTAAGTACACCTTCTATAGAACAGGGAGATACATGAAATTACTTAGGATTGCAAGGTACAATGCCATCTTATCCTAACATAATTTTATCTACTATAATCATCCACATAGATAGACCTTGAATGCCTAGGTGGAAGTTACACCCACAAAGGATACTCTCATTCTCTTGAAAACACAATAAATCATTGTATGATAAGGAGTGTCATATGAAAGTGTTATTGCATCCCTTCTTCCTAAAATTAGAGATCTCATCAAACAATTTATCTACTATAAGTTGTTCATAATCAAATTAACTATTAAGTAAAAGGATATTGCATGTATAAATCTTAAATCATTCTTTTCGTAGGCATCTTTTGGTTTTGCATTTATCATCAAAACTTGACACATACCTTGATAGGTGTTCTTTTTGTAAACCCTCACAATTATCTCTATCAAATGGCTGAATTGTACCCTCTAGAATAGATTCAACCTTCTTATAATTTTTTATCCTTCTTGACTTTGTGGTGGGATAACTATTGAACCTTGTAATGGTATACATCCTTGTTTGTTATGAAGCTAAGACTTGTGAACATATTTTTATATATGTATTAGGGTTTAGATGGACCATAGTTTTGATTAACCCCTTATTCATAGCGAGGATATTATTTCCCTTAACATATTTGGCAATTTTAGATTTAAGATCATAAATTTTTTATACATAGCTCAATAGCTCAAGGTTTATGAAGCAAGCGGGAACAACTAATTTTCCTAAGCCATACTTCATTGTATTTGTATTATGCAAAGCAATAAGTCCAAAATATTTATTGAAGAAGACCCTAAATAGTTCTAAACTAGTCTTGAAATTAATGGTATCCTTTATGTATGGCTTTAAATATTCTAATTAGTTTGTTAGTGCCCATTTTTTGGTTGATGTTTCGAAAAACTTTGTTTCCCAGTGATGTGCCTTAGCTAAATCTTGAGAAATCTATTATTTTAAGATATTATGACATGCAAGAAAAAAATAGGGAGAACTATGGTTTGAGGGGTATTGCTAGAATTGATATAGACCAAAGCAATAAACAATATTAAATATAATACAAAATAAAAGAGACAAAAAATAACAATCCATAATAACAAACAAATTTAACATGCTTCACCCAATGTAGGCTACATCCATAGAGAAATTGTCATCCACTTTATTTTTATTATCTAGCGAATAACCAATTAAAATATGATATTTATGCACATTACAAAAGAACTTATTTATCAAGCCATTTTTGGTGGTTTACAAAGGTTAGCTTACATACCAAAATAATCGCTAACTCCTTTATTAAATAATGGTCAATTTTTGCTTTGGTGGTTCTTCCCATAGTGTGTTAGTTAAGTGGTGGTTGATTTGTTGTAACCATGAAGGTTCAAACCCTCAGTGGGCCATTGTGATCTCAAGGCTTGTGCCTTCATTGATCCAATGTACTTGTGGATTTTAGACTTAGCATTGTTATATGGGGACGAGGTCCCCTGTTTGAGACCCCATTGGTTCATAGCTCCAGGTCAAAAGTGCTTCATGTGGAGCCGGAGGGCACATCGTGCTAGTGTCATTGGTCAAGTTAAAAGGTTTGCTTGACACTTATTTTTTAAAAATGGTCAAATTTTGCTCTCTACGGACGTTGCCCCTAATCCCTCAGTTGTGTTCCCTTAGACCCTTATTGAAGGTTTTTCCCTTGAGCCTCTATTGGGGGGTTGGACCCCCCAGGCCCCATAGGAGGGGCTCTACCCCCATACATTCATAATTGATCTAGGGGAAAACATGACTAACAAAGTCACCAAAATTTAAGTCTAATAGCATGATTAGTCGCGACATACCAACATGTATGTTGGCAATGACTATGTACTTTCATTTCAAAGTATTTGAGTTTCAATTTTAGTAAATAATCATATTTTTTAGCCTTAACATGCAATGGTAGCCACATTGAATCTTTCTAACTATGTTTGAAGGGTATATTGGAAATAAATATGCATTTCCATTTCTAGGTTTTTGGCTTTCAATTTTAGTAAATAATCACATTTTTCAACCTCAAAATGCAATGATAGCCACATTGAATAACTTAAAAGTTTTAAAACTAAAATTTATTAATTAAGAAAGTGTAGATATTATGTAATCTAACTCTAATTTGTGTTTTAGATTTCTTATGTGAAATTTGAGACCTTGGTAATGAGATCATTAAAAAGCTCAAATTTGATATTTTAGTTGCTAATAATTAATTTTGAGGAAAAAATAAGTATATTATTTTATTGTCTCCATAAGACCCACCCATGTTTAATGTGAAGACATAAGTGAAAAATATCAATACATAGGTCTAAGGTTCGACTCTCGCAGGTTGGGTTTATTTGGCGTCTGCGTTGTTTGAGCCCACTCAATTGTCCATCAAGGTCCAACAGGGGCACGCTATAAACTACTTGCCTGGGGTGGGAGTTCAGGCAGGCTGGCCCATGGTCCAACAAAGGGAAAGAAACAAACTTGCCTCCTCACCAGTTCATCGGGGGTGAAGCATTCAATTTGTATTATTGCCTCAACTCACCCCCTCTATACCCCAAAAATTGACAAAAAATAAGAATGAGGCAAGGTGTGATTGGGTTATTGGATTGAATTGTTGGGTTATCTTATGATTAAAAAAAAAATATCTGTTGGTGTAAATAAATATTCTTCATGGATATTATTACACTTTACTTAAGTTAACTTAGGATAATGCATCTTGAGGCAAGGTGTGATTGGGTTATTGGATTGAATTGTTGGGTTATCTTATGATTAAAAAAAAAATATCTGTTGGTGTAAATAAATATTCTTCATGGATATTATTACACTTTACTTAAGTTAACTTAGGATAATGCATCTCTTCGTAGTTTGGATATGAGACACTTAGGGAAGTGTGCGCATAGGGATATAGCTTGTAGGATAAATTCCACCTTTTGTGGTCTTATCTTGCTATTACATTCCATATTTGGTGGGTCATCCACCTCTTGTGGAATATTATATTATTTCTCCTACCTACCCCTAATATTTCTTACCTACCCTTTTTTCTCATTGAGCCACATGTCATGATTGTGTGCTCGTACATCCATATGGCGTTGCCTATATAAGCAGGCTCATATTCATTGTATTGGTGAATCCAGTTGATCATTTTATATATTGATGAAAATACAGTTTGTTCTTGTCATTCTATTGTCTCTCTTTATGCTTTTCATTGTGCCCTTGATCTTGGCAAAATCTCACATGGTATCAGAGCTATTGTGGCTTCATTGATTGTTTTGGGAGACATCTTGGAAGGCTTCTATTTTTCGGATCTAAGGTACTACATGTTTTGGAGGCATCCTAGAGAGTTTTCAACCTCACCATTGCATCCGGGAGGCTGTTTCCATAAATAATTGAGTATAAACTCAACCTATTTTGGCGAAAGTCGAATTTTGGGTGTTGGAGAATTTTTTTGCCTAATTCAAGCGGTACAATTTTCAGATTTTTTCAAAAAAAAAAAAAAAAAATTCTGAAAAATAACTTTGTAGTTGAAAATAAAATTGAATTTTTTTTGGGGGGGTCCATACCTTCTGCCCAGTCAGTAGCGCACAGTCAGCGACCAGTCAGCTTGTGATGGGATGGTGTTAGGGATAGACTAGCCTAGTCTATGCTCTTGGATCCTTCCCTTGGATCACCTGGTGTTCTCTTCACAACCCAGGGTCTCTAGGACTTCCCTTGCTTGAGGAATCCCCTGACCTTGCCCAATCCACCCACCAATGAGTTGCAATGCTGCTCCTAAGGTCTCACCTACTCATGAGACTCAAAACCCCTTACTATGGCTAATAAGGGCTTGGCTTGTCCTACTGCTTCCTAGGTCTTAGCAAGGTTAGGTTAGGTATATTTCATGGTTTTTCCACCCATTCATGTGCCCCCAAGAGATTTCAAGATTCCAACCCCTTATCAATTTCACTATTTTGTGTTTTTGCCTACAAAATAGGGCTACAAGGATTTTGACCAATTAGGCCTCCTACCCGGTCCTTTAGGGCTCCCTCTCACAAATGCTGCACAAACTACCCAAACTCCCAAAATGGACTACCATTCATTTGGCAAGGGCTCAAGTATTTCTCTGGTTTTGGGCCTCCAAGTGGCCGTACAGTGCCTTGGGAAAATTTTGGGGTTTTTAAGGGTTTTGTGAGGGTTTTATGGTATGCCTGGGTCACAATGTATGTTTTGTGTTTTAGCCACCTTGTTTGGATTGGTGGAGGCTCCTCCTTCACACTAGTGGTGATTCACACACTCCTCTACACCTCCTCCAAAGGGTGCACTCTCCTCTGACCAACCTTGCTCTCCAAGACCTCTGCAACTTAACCCTTCCTAGTTGGGCACTGTTCAGTCTTGCCTAGGATTGGGTCTTTTGTTGGCCTCCCTGCATTTTCAAGGGCCCTGCTTGCATTGAACTATAGTATAAGGTCTGTACTCTCATTCCCCATGGTTCATGGTGGTTCCACAATGGGGAATGGAGTCATGATTCCATTTGCACAAACCAGTTCAAAACTGGACAGTGAGAAGACAACTTACAAAATATTTACAAGCACACCAAACTTACAAACCAAAACCTAATTTAATTGCTCAAAATGAAATTATTTACACCATAGAAGACACTCCACATAGTTTTTCATGTAAAATCAATCCATTAACAATCTTCCTTTACTCCATTTGTGTCGACTGGCAACAAAATTGCAGTCTCAGTCAGGTCACTTTGCTTGGGCCGTACAATGTCTGACATCCAACCCATTAACTTAGGGTTTGGAAATACTTATGCTACCATCTCCTTAGTCTATGTACCCATATTAGGGTTGTCCATGCTACATTAAGTATTTTGACCTCATGGTGGAAAAGTTGCTTGACAACTTTTAAAAGTTGTCATGCAACTTTTGCAACTTTTGAGCAACTTTCCCAATGTTTCTTTTCTTGACTCCTAGACCCACATTGGGAACACCTAAGGACACCACCATGCTATTAAGGACCCCTAAACACCTCAAAGACACACATACCCTCTATTTTCAAGAAAATCTCAACTTTTGACTCATGACCCTAAGACCTCAACTAGGACCCTAACTAGGACCAATGAGCACATGGCTCTTTATTTTATATACAATGGCTTCAAAAGAAGCATAGCACCAAAAAAAAAAAGGAGGAAGAGCTTGGAAGGGTGCTCCTACACTAGCTTGGTCCAGGGGTGCGACGACCATTTTGACGGTCAGACGATCGTCAAATTTAGTATAGTGTTTTGCCCACTTCGGTCATTCCCCTATCATCGGCCTTAAGGGCTAAGAGTTATTACTCCTCAAGAGGGTAGGCCTGCTAAAGAAATGCACTAATGAAAGCAAAAGATGATTCTAGCTTTCTGATCACCTAAGAAAGGTGAGAGCATATTCGCCTATCATCAAAGACACAAAATACAGGATTGTTCATTTCCTTTAGAAAAATTGAAGCGTGCCTAGAAAACTTTAATGAATACACAAAGTTTAGTTGAATTCATACGCAGCCTACAAAATAGATCCATTAGTAGTCATTGAGTGTTTTTGAATTATGTCTTTGACAAGCGTGTCTGTAAAGCTCCGATGCTAATAGTAAACAAGATGAGAGGGGGGGGTGAATCATACAAACTTAATCTCCAATATATTCAACAGATTCAACCTCGGTAGCTTATACTTCAGAATACATAACCAAAACTGTAAAACATTCAAACTCATGAACAGAAAATATCACAACACATATAACACCAGATTTAACGTGGAAACCCAAATAGGGAAAAACCACTATGAGATTTCAGACCCACTAAGAAATATACCCTTCTAGAGTATGCTCGGTTAAAAGAAACTCCTGTTAAAGATTACAAACACATTGCTAGATGTGACCCGGTTAAGGGATTTCCCTCAGACTTGTTAGAGTCTTACACTTTGTTAGAAGTGACCTTGTCAAAGGATTTCAAACACTCGTTTAGAATGTTACCTTGCTAGAGGGTTTACAAATAAGACTGTTAGGTCCACTCGGTTAAGAGATTTCCTGTCACTTACAAAATTAACAATAGTAATAAAATACATCTGCAACTTCACATCTGAAATGCTAAAGCAGATTCTTATTTGCTCAAAACAATCTTGTCATAAGACTTATCTAATCCCTTGATGGGCTTGTTGGGCTTCTCAATCTGTTCTTCAATAAGATCTTCAAGCTTCTGAGCTCGGTAAACATTCTTGTAGCATCACTGTGCATACATTTGCCCACATGTAGTGTTTATCAACAATTCCTTATTTATAAACAATTTCTGACCGCTTAATCTCCTTGATCACATTTCCCATGATCAATCTTAGCCATTAGATCATCAAACTTGACTAGGTTCAATGTATCCTTCAATCTGAAAATGTTTTACCTCACCTTGGAACTTGCATTCCTTCCTAGGAACTTGTGCTAGGTTATTGCGGTTCAATCTATGATGTAGATCTTCCTCCTGTATTTTCATTGTCGTAGATTCTTAACAAACTTCTTGCGCGACAAACCAATCATTTATTCATCTCCAGCTCATCAACATCCTTCATTAAATAATGTTTTTATCCATCCAATGCGATCTATTATAACTTGGTTGTTACTCGGTTAATACTGAACTTTGCTCGGTAGACATTCTGCCTTCGTTAACCGATATCGATAACTTTAGGGTTTACTGACTAGGTTCCTTGCTCGGTGACATAATACAGAATTAAACTTATAATCAACAACATGTGTAGGATATCAAAACAATCAAAACAACTTGATCTCATCATTGTCTAACTCGGTAATAGTTGCCCATTGAATAACTTATATCTCCCCTTTATTATCACATTCTTTCTATGTCACTTACCGACCTCCTAATACTCATCAACACATACTTCTCAAGATATGGCAACATCATACTAAATCAGAAAATCAATTTCTTGACATCAATGACAGAATAATATTATTAAGATAGTAATCATCCTTCTTTAGTTATATCAACAATCTCCAACAACCTTCTCAATATCCTTATTGAAATGCCAACAATCTCCTTTTTATTGTAATGCCAACAATCTCCCCCTTTGGCATTGATGGCAAAACCAACAATTAAATGGTAATACCAACTTGATTTGTTCCAACTGATTCAGATTCATATTGTTGTTTAGTCTTCTGTTATCCTTGAGCTGATCGAACCTTCTCCTGAAGTCTTCTCCCCCTGGCATTGGGTTTCTGTTATCTTCTCCATTTAGGCTAACTTCTCCATTTAGTCTTCTCCCCCTTTGACAACAATGCCAAAAATAAAAAGAGCTAATTCATGGTTTCTTCCCCTATGAAGTGATTTGCCTTGTTGTGTTACACATGTATTATCTCAGTCTCGGTCAGAGCAACTTGTCTCCAATCACTATTTCTTGCACACCTTTAAAAAACCTCCTAAAGTGCGTAAATCATCATCAATCCACATATAATATTCAATAGAGTCATCAAATTGATGCTTTCACCGAACTCTGACAGTGAGTAGAAGATAGGGGTAGGACCCCTAACTTGCTTCTGAGATACTCAAAAGTGTCCCTTGGCAGTGGCTTTGTGAAGATGTCTGCTATTTGCCCCTTTGAACTGATATATTCCAGCACAACTTTCTTCTCTTGAACTTCTTCTCTGAGATAATGATACTTTATAGAGATATGTTTTGTCTTAGAGTGCATTACCAGATTCTTTGAAATGTTAATGGCACTAGTATTATCATAGAATATAGTTACTGGCTCGATAACTTTCTCATTTATACCTTCCAATAGTTGCTTGATCCATGCTATATTTGTACAATTCAATGCTGCAACAACATATTCAGCTTCAGCTATTGATTGTGAAATGCATCCTTGTTTCTTGCTAAGCCAACTTACTAGTCTATCTCCCAAGAAGAAAGCTCCACCACTTGTTCTTTTCCTGTCATCAATGTTTCTTTCCCAATCAGCATCAGTATAAACTTTTAAATCAAAATCATTCCTCTTTTCATATACTAAGCCATAGTCTTCAGTGCCTCTCAGGTATCTGAAAATTCTCTTGATTGCTGTCATATGGGTTTCTTTGGGATCTGCAGAAAATCTTGCAACTATTCCTACTACATGTGCTATATATGGCTTGCTGTGAACAACATATTGCATCTTTCCAATCATAGATCGGTAAAGTGTCTCATCAATACATGCAGATTCATCATTCTTTGATAGTTTACAGTTAGTAGTCATAGGAGTACTTACAGGTTTAGAATCCTCCATTCCAAATTTCTTCAAGATTTCCTTTATGTACTTGGATTGAGTAATGAAAATATCATCTTTCATTTGCAGTATTTGTAAACCTATAAAATACTTTATCTCACCGATTAATGACATCTCGAATTCTTTGCACATTTCATTTCCAAAGCTCTTGCATAAAGAATCATTTCCACAAAAAATACTATCATCAACAAATATGGTTGAGATCAGTATTCCATTGTCCTCATCATTCTTCATGTACATATTATTGTTTTCACTTGTCCTTATAAATCCAATCTTGATCAAGTAAGAGTGCAGTCACTCATACCATGCTCTAGGTGCTTGTTTCAAACCATATAAAGCTTTATCTAATTTACATACCTGATCTTTACTCTTGTCTTCAACAAATCCTTCAGGTTGTTCAATATAAACTTCTTCTTCTAGTATACCATTCAAAAATGTAGACTTAACATCCATTTGATATACCTTGAAATTTTTGAAAGCAACATATGCCAACAATGTTCTTACTCCCTCAAGTCTAGCCACAGGTGCAAAAGTCTCACCATAATCTATTCCTTCTTCTTGAGCATAACCTTTGCAAACTAGTCTTGCTTTGTTCCGAATGACCTCACCTTTTTCATTTAGCTTGTTTCTGAAAATCCACTATGTACCGATTACATTTTTGTCCTTCAGTCTTGGGACCAATGCCCAAGTTTCATTCTTCTTGATTTGATCAATCTCTTTTGTCATAGCATTTACCCAATCTTCATTGTTAAATGCCTCTTTTACTATTCTCGGTTCAAATTTAGATATCAGACATGTGTTCTGTCTCAGTTTGTTCCTTGTCATCACTGGATCATCCTTATCTCCTATAATTTGACTTGATGCATGATTTCTTCTGACATATTTGGCTAATATAGGCTCGATAGGCTCTGTATGATCTTCTTCATCACTCGGTAACTAGATATTATCTTCATTTTCTTCAGCAACTTTCTCGGTTGAACATAAACAAATTCTTCATAATTTTCTGGTTCTTTGGAATTTCCTTCATCATTTCTTTCTACAAATTCATCATTTTTCACATTTGCACTTTCTACTATTTTGTTAGATGATTTGATCAGACATTTAAATGCTTTACTTCTAGAAGAATAACCAAGAAATGTTCCTTCCTCGCTTTTCTGATCAAACTTTATATTCCTGTCATCTTTGTGAACATAACATCTACTTCCAAAGATTTTAAAATAACTTACATTAGGTTTCTTGTCATACCAGATTTCATATGGTGTCTTCATAGTTCCTTTCTTCAATTGTACTCAGTTCAGGGTGTAAACTGCAGTGCTGATTGCTTCTCTCCAAAATGTTTGAGGTACCCTCTTTTCTATCATCAGGGTTCTGGCACAATCTACAATTGATCTGTTTCTTCTCTTAGCTATCCCATTTTGCTAAGGTGTTCTTGGTGCAGACACTTGTCTTTTTATACCATGATCATTGCAGAATAAGTTAAATTCATCAGAAGTGAATTCTCCTCCTCTATTAGATCTAAGACATTCCAGTTGTCTTCTTGTTTCATTTTAAACTCTTGCCTTGTACCATTTAAATATTTGAAAAGCTTTTGATTTTTCTTTTAAAAACATAACTGACATCATCCTGGAGTAATCATCCACAAATAATATGAAGTATTTGTCACCATAATAACTTTGAACTTTCATGGGACCACAAAGATCAATGTGTACTAGATATAAAATTCCCTTAGAAGTGTAGGAATTACTTGTAAAGCTTGATCTTTTCATCTTACCCATCTGGCATCCTTGGCACATAACATTCTCAGGTTTTTCCAGGCTCGGTAGACCTCTTACTCATTGCTTATTACTTATTTTGATCAGATTATCAAAATTTACATGACAAAACCTTTTATGCCATAACCAGGTATCTTCTATTTTTGCATATAGACATTTATTCTAAGTTGAGTCAAGATGAAATGTATTACCTTTTGTTTGTGTCCTGGTAGCAACCAACTTTCCATGTTTGTCATGAACTTTGACACATCCATTCTGGAATTCTATTCGGTATCCTGTATTATTTAGTTGTGCTACACAACAAATTGTATTTCAAACCTTAAACCTAGTATACATCATCACATTTAGCATTGTCAAGAAGTTTCATAGATCCTTTACCTTTCACCGGACATGGTGCGTCATTACCAAATCTTACATATCCTCCATCATAGTCTTCTAATTTAACAAACTCGTGTTTATCACCTATCATGTGATGTGAGCATCCACTATCTATGATCCAAGAATCATTATTATTTATGTGAGATATTAGGGCTTTTTCTTCATACCTTTCTTCATATGATCCATCTTTAATAGCCACATAAACAACTTCCTCTGTATCAGTTTCATCAAATTTATCATCGTTGGATTCCTCATCAGCTACTAGGCATGTCTTTCTGTCTCTCCTTTTGAAGTCTCTGTGTCCTCTGTAGTGATTGTCTTTATGTTTGTCTTCTCGGTATTCTCTCTTCTCACTAGATTCTTTGTCAGGGTAGTTAGAAGCCATATGTCCTATTTTATCACAATTGAAACATTTTAAAGGTAGCTTTCCTTTATACTTACCTTTGCCTCTTGGTAACCTTCTAGCCAATAGTGCTTCAAACTCTTCTTTCTTTCTGATCTCCTCATACAGTTTGTGTACTTCTTCCATGTTTTTATGAAATCTGTCACTTGCTCCACTGTGATTTCCTTTAGAATACTTATTCGTTCTATCATTATAGTCATCAGATTCACCAATATGAAAAGAACTGAATGCAGATTCTACTTTATTTATCGAAGACCCACTGTTATCAAAATTACTTAACTCAAATTCATGTATCTTATCGATAGTGGCATCCAAAAAGACTGACATGTTTGGTACATATCTTAATTCATTGATTGTAGAGACTCAAATGGCATAAGCAGGTAGAAGGGTTCTCAACAACTTACTTGTTACATCCTTTTCTTCAATAGTTCCTCCTGCTCCTTTAATTTGATTGACAATTTCCTTTAACCTTGTACTATATTGGGTTATGTTCTCACCTTCATTCATTCTCATGGATTCAAGTTGTCCTCTTATACTGTCTACTTTTTCTCTTTGGACATGTTCATCACCACCATACACAGATATGAGCTTGGTCCACATTGCTTTTGCATCATTACAGTCTTCTAGATCATTAAACTCCGAGTCAGTCAATGCTGATGTTATTTCAATCATAGCTTGAATATGTTCTTGCTTTGCCTTTATCTCTTCTAAGGTCATCGGGTTGGTGCTAGGTGCTATGTAATCATTCTCCAAATAATATGTTGCATATTCTCCAATTCCTGATAAGTGGAGCTTCATCCTTTTCTGCCATGTGGAGAAACTTGACTTGTTCAGCTTTGGTGCATCCCTTTTATACATCTTCGGATCTTTTCCTCAAGTACTTTTAAACTTTTCTTTCGGAGTCCACAACTTTGATACCAATTGTAAAGCTATGATGCTAATAGTAAACAAGATGAGAGGGGGGGTGAATCATACAAACTTAATCTCCAATATATTCAATAGATTCAACCTCGGTAGCTTATACTTCAGAATACATTACCAAAACTGTAAAACATTCAAACTCATGAACAGATAACATCACAACACATATAACACTAGATTTAATGTGGAAACCCAAATAGGGAAAAACCACTGTGGGATTTCAGACCCACTAAGAAATATACCCTTCTAGAGTATGCTCGGTTAAAAGCAAATCCTGTTAATTATTAAAAACACATTTCTAGATGTGACCCAGTTAAGGGATTTCCCTTAGACTTGTTAGAGTCTTGCACTTTGTTAGAAGTGACCTTGTCAAAGGATTTCAAACACTCATTTAGAATGTTACCTTGCTAGAGGGTTTACAAATAAGACTGTTAGGTCCACTCGGTTAAGAGATTTCCTATCACTTACAAAATAAACAATAGCAATAAAATATATCTGCAACTTCACATCTGAAATGCTAAAGTAGATTCTTATTTGCTCAAAACAATCTTGTCATAAGACTTTAATCCCTTGATGGGCTTGCTGGGCTTCTCAATCTGTTCTTCAATCAGATCTTCAAGCTTCTGAGCTCGGTAAACATTCTTGTAGCATCACTGTGCATACATTTGCCCACATGTAGTGTTTATCAACAATTCCTTATTTATAAACAATTTCTGACCGCTTAATCTCCTTGATCACATTTCCCATGATCAATCTTAGCCATTAGATCATCAAACTTGACTAGGTTCAATGTATCCTTCAATCTGAAAACATTTTACCTTGCCTTGGAACTTGCATTCTTTCCTAGGAACTTGTGCTAGGTTATTGTGGTTCAATCTATGATGTAGATCTTCCTCCTATATTTTCATTGTCGTAGATTCTTAACAAACTTCTTGCGCAACAAACCAATCATTTATTCATCTCCATCTCATCAACATCCTTCATTAAATAATGTTTTTATCCATCCAATGCGATCTATTATAACTCGGTTGTTACTCGGTTAATATTGAACTTTGCTCGGTAGACATTCTGCCTTTGTTAACCGATATCGATAACCTTAGGGTTTACCGACTAGGTTCCTTGCTCGGTGACATAATACAGTATTAAACTTATAATCAACAACATGTGTAGGATATCAAAACAATCAAAACGACATGATCTCATCATTGTCTAACTCGGTAATAGTTGCCCATTGAATAACTTATATCTCCCCTTTATTATCACATTCTTTTTGTGTCACTTACCGACCTCCTAATACTCATCAACACATACTTCTCAAGATATGGCAACATCATACTGAATCAGAAAATCAATTTCTTGACATCAATGACAAAATAATATTATTAAGACAGTAATCATCCTTCTTTAGTTATATCAACAATCTCCAACAACCTTCTCAATATCCTTATTGAGATGCCAACAATCTCCTTTCTATTGTAATGCCAACAATCTCCTTTCTATTGTAATGCCAACAGTGTCTTCGTCAATCGTTCTGCAGAAAAGAGTTAGGCTACCAAAAATCTCACAAACCAGTCAGGGTTAGCATTAGTGAAGTTTGGATTAAAATCAGAAAACCCTAACATGCAGTGTTGTTAAAAATCACAGAGCCAGAGACTCGTACAACACTAATTTCCAGTTAGTATGACACAAATTTAGATTTCGCACCAAGACCAAAATGAATTCGTACGAGTTAGGATTTTTGCAGCCAGAAATTCGTACGAAACATAATTAGCTATAGTACAACAATGCAAATCAACTCGTACGACACAGGATCAACAATTTTCAATGAGTAAAAGGATGTCGTACAATAGAAGAATCACTTGATACGAGTTAAGATGGCTCATCGTCTTGGGCTGAAAGGAAGTTCATATGAGAGGGAAAAGCCACTCGTACAAATTTCTAAAACAGAGTCGGATAGAGATGAAGTTTGTTGAAGATTAAGAGGCCAAAAGAGATGATTCTGGCCCCACGGTGGGTGCCAAAATGTCATGCTTTGTGAAGTGTACCTATACCTGCAACCACAATGCACTTAATAAATCATTACAAGCAATGGTTAGTAAATTGAAACAATGAAATGTAAAACCATAGCTAATCGACTTATTGCCTCCTAGTAAATGTGAGTATGAAAATGTTCTCAGATCTGATTATGCATATTCCAGTGACTTGACTACACTTAGATGGAGGATTTGAATGATGAAAATGCATGATCTAGCAAGAATAACATGATTAAGCTATATGATTTCATGATTGATCTAGAAAATGAGCTAAGATTAAGATGCAATTAAGCTAAGATTGAACAGGATAACATTGCTAAGAATAGTAAACTAGAAGCTATATGCCTATATTAACAATGCTTGAATGCAAATGAGATGAATAAAATGATATGGAAGAATGATATGAAATTTTTGGGACCCTTTGTGCTCCAAAATGAGGTCTATTTATAGGATTTCCAAGGCTAGGGGTGATGTGGCAAGAATCAACGGTCAAGATTGATCTGAAGATATCAATGGTTAAATTGGAGGAGGTTGGAAAAGGGGGTTGGATTAAAGGGAACATCTGTCATCTCTATGGTGACAAGTGTCAAGAGGCTTCTAGAAGGAATTAGATGAAAGGGAACACTTAGTGACAAGTGTCACAAAGGTTCTAGAAGATGTTGGATGAAAGGGGACATGGTGGTAGGTAGAATGGGTTAGGTTTAGGAATGGTTAGGTTTAGGAGTGGTAGAAGTTAGGACAATTTGAATTTAGAAATTCAAATAATAGGAAAAGGCTAATTAATTTCAACAACTCATAATTGATTTGTTTTAATTAATCAGAGATTAGAAGAAATGATTTTGGATGGAGGGAATTAATTAATTAAAGGGGATTATTGAAATGAACCTATTAAATAAATCCTTAGATTTATTAATAAGTAGATGAAAGGGGAATTTTAATCAAATTGCTTAGTGAATTAAATTAAATTGGGGAGGAGGATTAATTAAATAATTGCTTATTTAATTAATTATCTTCAGACCATTTTTAGGTGTATACAAGTATGTATCAGATGACCTCATTTTTCACATTGAGAAGTGTACTACGATCAAAGAGGCTTGGGATATGTTTCAGAAATTGTATGGTCAAGTTGATGAAATCAGAGGTTACAAGATTGACAATGAGCTCACCAACTTGGATCCCAAGAATTTTCATACAATCCAAGATTATGTCACCAAAGCAGATGAGCTAAGAGCAAAGCTTAAGGATTGTGGAATTGACAAAAAGGATGCTCAGTTGATATTCAACTTGTTGGACAAGCTTGCACTAGAATATGCAACATTTGTTTCAAGCTTCCAAACTCATCATTTGATAGTGGGGAGTTCCTACACTATGCCTTCATTTGATGCTTTCACCGAAATGTTGATATTGGAACAATCTAAGTTGTTGAACATGGGGCTTCTCAAGTCTTCAAAGTCCAAGGCTTTGGTGGCTAATCAAGGGAGTCAGGTGAGTCAAGGCAAAGATTCCAACAAGAAGAAGAAGCAATATAAGTCAAAGAAACAACAGGAAAAAGGGAAATCATCCTCTCCATCACAAGGCGATTTTTCATCCTCTTCCAAGAAGGGGACTCCACCCAAGAAGGATAAACCAACTTGTGCTTATTGCAAGAAGTATGGTCATGATGAGCATCGATGCCACACAAAGCAAGTTGACGAGCTGACAAATCTACTTAAGAAAAACAACATCAACTTTCCATTTGCCTACACAAAGAAGGATTCATCTCCTTCCTCTTCCTCACAGTCTAAGGGAAAAGGGAAAGCATTTGTGGCTACAACAGGTTCTTCATAGCAGTGGATACTTGACTCGGGTGCCTCTTATCACAATTTGAGGTTGAAGGGAAAGGTTCAGTTGACATGGATGATGGAACATTTGATAATGTTCTCTATGTTCCTAACTTGTCTACCAATATTCTCTCTATCTACCAAATCACTCACTATGGGAATGGGAAAAAGGTTGAGTTTACACCTGATTTAGTTGTTGTAAAGGAACTTGATGATGATGCCTTGGTATCAGTGGGACAAGTCAATGACAACTCAAGGCTTTATTCATTCTCCCACTTTGTGCCAAGTTCTCCTTCTAGGGCCTTGCTTACTCATTCAAATTCAGAAAGTAAGCTATTGCATGAGCGATTTGGTCACCTCAACTACCGCCATCTTCAACAACTCAACACTAAAGACATGGTCACAGGTCTACCTCGAATCAATTTTTCAGAGGGTGTATGTTCAGGTTGTTCCATGGGCAAGCATCCCAAGGAGAAGTTTGATGAGGAGAAAGCTTGGAGAGATTTGGAAGTTCTTCAACTTGTTCACAATGATGTAGCAGGTCCATTTCCAACACCTTCATTTAGTAAGGCCCACTATGTCCTCACCTTCATTGATGACTACTCCCGCTTCACTTGGGTCTACTTTCTTATTCATAAGAGTGAAGTATTTGACAAATTTCAGGACTTCAAGACTCGTGTGGGGAAGCAATCTGGGAAAGTGGTCAAGATTCTTCGCATAGATAATGGAAGGGAATATGTGAACAAAAGACTTGAGGATTTTTGTAAATTTGAGGGGATTGATCTTCAAAATTCTATTGCATACACTCCATAGTAGAACGGAGTTGCAGAGTGCAAGAATAGAACTCTCAAAGAAATGTATAGATGTATGATTCATGCATGTTCTCTTGATCCTGCCTTTTGGGCAGAGGCTATTAGTTGTGCCACACACATCTAGAATCGGGTTCCTCACAAAGCTTTGCAAGGTATTACTCCTTTTGAGGCTTGGGCTGGTAGGAAACTGATTGTGAGACATTTCAGAGTCTTTAGGTGTCCAGCATGGGCTCGCATTCCTCCGCAGAAACGCAAAGCATTGGAACTTCAGAGTAGGCCTTGCATATTTGTTGGATAGCCTGAGGGTGTTAAGGCATATCGATTGATGGATCCTAAGACACATGAGGTGTTTATTGAGAAGAGTGTTCACTTTAAGGAAAGATCTCCTAGCTTGGCCTCTCTACCTCCTCCACCTTCCTCCTTTGTGGATAGTGATGTTAGTGATTCAGATGATGAGATTCCTTCAACTCCGAATCGTGGGGTTAAACCTCCGCAGGGTCCTCTTGCAATTGAGAAGCCTTGTTCTCCACCTCCACCTAGACCTTGTTAGGTTCGCAGACACTTGAGTCAATGGGTTCTCTTGTTGGGGATCCGTTAGATACATAGAGGACTCGATCACAACATCAGGATCTTCCACATGCATTCATTGCTACCGCTTCTGATCCACAGAGATTTCAGGAAGCATCAGGGGTTCCTGAGTGGAACCAAGTCGTGGAGGAAGAGTATAGTTCCTTGATGAGGAACAACACATGGGAGTTAGTCCCTCTCCCTAAGGGGAGAAATATGGTTCGATGTAAGTGGATCTATCGGACCAAGTTTGCAGCGGATGGTAGTGTGGATAAGTATAAGGCTCGGCTTGTTACGAAAGGTTTCTCTCAGGTTCCAGGTGTTGACTACACTGAGACCTTTGTGCCCGTAGCCAAGATGAACTCCATTCGCTTGACACTTGCTATTGTTGCAGCTCATGGTTGGGTTGTACATTAGATGGATGTGAAGAGTTCTTTTCTTCATGGTGATCTTGATGAGGAGATTTATATGGAGCAGCCATAGGGTTTCATCCAGGACTCTTCCTTGGTTTGCAGACTAAGGAAATCTCTCTATGGCCTTAAGCAGGCCCCCAGGGCTTGGTACGCCAAGATGGATTCCTTTCTTCTCTCAGTAGGGTTCACCAGGTGTCATTCCGATCCGAATGTCTACATTTTGCGACAGGATGAATCTCACTTGATACTTGTGCTCTATGTTGATGATTTGATCATTATAGGAAGCACCACCTCCATCATTAGCAGGGTCAAATTTTCTTTGCATGACAGATTTGCTATGACTGACTTGGGTCTTTTGTGCTACTTTCTCGGGATAGAGATTTCACAATCACCTTCCAGGATTACACTATCACAGCCGAAGTATGCTCTTGATCTTCTTTCACGCTTTCATATGGCTGATTGTAAGCCTGCCCTGACTCCCTTTCTTTTAGGAGTCAAGCTTGAGGCTTAGTGCTCTTCTCCACCAGTTGATGCCACACTGTATCATCAGCTTGTGGGTAGTCTCATCTACTTGACTCACACACGCCCTGATATTTCATTTGTGGTTGGCATGGTTTCCCGCTTCATGCAGGAACCACATGAGCTTCATTGGAAAGCCGCCAAACACATCCTTCATTATATCCAAGGTACACATCACTATGGGATTCACTATGTAGCAGGAACATGACTTCGCTTGGTTGGATGTATAGACTCCAATTGGGTTGGCAATCTTGATGATCGTAAGTCTACTTCGGGTTACAACTTTCACCTTGGCTCGGGCCCTATTTGTTGGCAGAGCAAGAAGCAGCATGCTATTTCTCTCCCTTCGACTGAGGCTGAGTATTGAGGAGTTGTTAACACAATGAATGAGACCATTTGGCTTCAGCAGATTCTCACAGAGTTTGGGCTCACCACTCCATGACTGACAGTTCTACATTGTGACAATCAGAGTGCTATTGCAATCTCAAAGAACCCGGTCCAACATCAATGGACCAAACAAAATCGAGATCCATATGCACTATATTTAAGAGCTGATTCAGGTTCAGGTCATTGATTTGCAGTATTGTCCTACAACGGAGCAGGTTGCAGACATATTCACCAAACCTTTCACCGAGAGTAAGTTCCAGTAGTTGCGAGCTCTCTTGGGGGTGCGAGATGTCTCATTAGGGGGGGTCAGCTGACTTCTCCTTCCTCTCTTATGGGGGGGACTTTTTCCTCATTGAGGTTTTGTCCTTCTTCTTTGAGAGTATTTTGTACATTCATCTCTCTTTTGGGGGGGAGTTTTTTCCCACTAGGTTTTCTCCCTTTCTCCATTTGTGAGAGATTGCATTGTATAGTTTTGCTTGCATTTGCATTTTGTACCTAGGTACCTATCATGGCTTCGCAGTCGAGACCCATCTTGCATTGTTGACTTGAGTCTTCATTCCCTTAAGTTGCACTTAAGGGGGGGTGTTGGTGTAAATAAATATTCTTCATGGATATTATTACACTTTACTTAAGTTAACTTAGGATAATGCATCTCTTCGTAGTTTGGATATGGGACACTTAGGGAAGTGTGCACATAGGGATATAACTTGTAGCAGAAATTCCACCTTTTGTGGTCTTATCTTGCTGTTACACTCCACATTTGGTGGGTCATCCACCTCTTGTGGAATATTATATTATTTCTCCCACCTACCCATAGTATTTCTTACCTACCCTTGTTTCTCATTGAGCCACATGTCATGATTGTGTGCTAGTACATCCATATGGCCTTGCCTATATAAGCAGGCTCATATTCATTGTATTGGTGAATCCAGTTGATCATTTTGTATATTGATGAGAATATAGTTTGTTCTTGTCATTCTATTGTCTCTCTTTATGCTTTTCATTTTGCCCTTGATCTTGGCAAAATCTCACAATATCAATACATTAACTAATCATAAAATATGTATATAATAAAAGAAAAATGTAACACACAAAAGTGTAAAGAGGAAGAAATTAAACAAGGTAATGTATTTTTTTTTTCAATTTTATATATGATAAAATGTTATTGAATGCAAACAAACTCCTATCAACGACTAATTTTTACCCACCAAATCCTTTTATACAACAACTTTACAAATTAACTCTAGAGTTTAAGGGTAAGTTTTATGCATTATATGTGTGAGGGAGATGGGACCAAATTGATTACTAGTTTTTATAATATTCGAAGCAATAAAAATGTATTTGAACTATCACATGGGATGTCATACCGATTAGAGTCTTGGGGGTAAATATAAAATAATTTTATATTATTGTGTTATAGAGCATGACACTTAACATGGGCATTGAGAAAAAATAGATTAAAATAAAATATAGAAGAGCAAATATACAAGTTATTCTAACTCTTTTAGCCTAACACATGATAAGGTTTATTTAACATATAAGAAAAATAAGCAACACATTTATTACAAATTAAAGGTGAAATATTAGACTTTTTTTTTATGATAATTAAGAAGAGATAATGTAATAAAATCAAGAGTATTGATTTAAAAAGTATTTAAATCATATATATTAAATATGAATAATAAAAATGACACTAGAAATGAGATTTTACAGCACACTTATATACAATATTAACTATATAAAAAACTTATTCAATTTTGAACAACAAATATGTATTACTACAAATGCAAATTACATAATTACAAAAAAAAACAAAAAAAAAGAGCAAGATAAAAACTTTTATGAAATTCACATAGACTAAGTATTTCAAATAAATTTTTGTGACTAAATAAGAATATTCCTATTGAAATTCTTTAAGACTTACTTATATTCAATATTGAAGACCTATTAAGATGTATCTAAACTAGTCTTAAAACCTATGTGATAATTTAATATGTAGTGGCTCTAATGGTAACACATAGAAAATGGTTCTTACATCACACATTGGATGGCTAAGACCAAACATTATTAGTGAATAAAAAATAAATAAAAACAAATAATCAAAATAATTATCCAATGTATTATATAAATGAGATTATGTAACAAACAATTAATAATGGTGAGATAATATTATTAATTATTTTTTATATTATAATTTGGATTGTTAATGTGTTTGTTAGAGTCGTTTCAAGATTGTTGTTTGAAAGGTCAACACCTTAATTTTACTGCTTATTAATATCAAAAACAATGATAAGATCATACAAATACATGACTAAATGAAAACAAAGAATTGAAATATTGATACTTGTGAAAATAAAATAAATAAACAATAGTTGCATGCCTTTCATGGAGGGTGGCTAAATTATTCAAAAGTTACTAGAACTTGAGTACGAGAGCATTCATTATGGGTGACAGCATTAAAGATCGACATACTATTTTAATGTAATATAATTCCCTTTTCATTTATTTTTCTTTAAATGTTTATAATATGTACATATTGCTCTTATTTAAAAAGGAGGGAAATATTAAAACATAAAATGTCAAAATAATGTTTATAATATGTACATATTGCTCTTAGTTCCTATTGGCATTTGCGTAGTGAAAGCAAAAGGTTGCATATATAAAAGGTGAAATGCTTTTTATGAAAAATATTAGATCCTAAAGCACTAAAATAGTATCCAAAGATAATAAAAGTGGCCCCCATCATTATAATTTTTGAAATTCATAAGGTGAACAAAAGAGTTAAAGGTATAAAGTGTAATGGTGGGCATAATTTTTTTCATAGGGCGAAGAAAATGTGCCAAGGGATAAAAATGTATCTTCAAAAGTACTTTGCTGTGAGGTATTTTTATTCATTTGATGCAAGGATATTTTTAAGTGTGAAAGGTACAATTTTATATTGGAGAGACTATGTGAGTGGAAGTGTTGCATGAATGAAGGATAAAGATCTATTTGGAATATTGAGTTGTGTAGTTGTTAATTTCTTTGTCATTTAATTTTTTAACTTTTTTAATATTAGCTTATTTTGGTTCTTAAGAATTTCCTTCAACTTATAAGTCAATTGAGGTTAGTCTTTGCAATTAGATTTGTAGTCAATTCGAAAAAGGCAAAATAAAAACATTTGAAAAGCATTAATGAAGTTTTATCTTGAATGCAGTTATTACAATGATACTATATTTTCTATTTAGGAACTCATGTTAAGATCCTTTCTATTCTATTTCCAATTTGCCTCCATGCTTACTATGTGTTTTGAGGAATTTTGGTAGGATCTTTGGTATACATTTACTATATTTCTACCAAGATCTTATTGTGCCTTACACGCCCCATTTTAAAATGTGGAGCCCCCTCTCTTTTTTTACTTATTTTGGTCAATGTGTTTGAGTATCATTTTTCTTGATCTTTATGCTTAGACTGAGAGATTTGTATAACGATTTAAAAGTTTTTTACTGTAATTTTTAAGTTGAGAAGATTAGATTTCCATGATACTCTTTTCATTTGATCTCCTTGTAGTATCGTAAATTGTACACCTTTAATTAGGGTGTCCAATTTAATGCTCTCCTAGCATTCATTTTAGTATTCCCCATCCCTCCATGCATTATAGGACCTTTATTAATTTAAATTAACATTATGAGTCTTATTTCGCTTTAATACATCAACACTTTAATATTTGGGCCCTTATTTTAAGGTGTGCCCTTTATCATTTATTATTCCAATTTATTATGAGTCCTACCCCATTTCATATCTCAGGACACTTTTCCCTCATCTAAACATTATATGTTTTCATAAAAATACATTTCTGGCATTAAGATCCTATTATCTTGTATCCCTAAAATTTGGGCCTAATTTGTTCCTCATAGGGTTTCTCTAATCAAAACTATCGTGGGATAGGGTTGCTAGTTTGATGCATTTTGGCTAAAATTTCAGGAGGATAATATGTCAATCTTTCCCTATCCAAAACTATCCCTAATGTGAAAATATGATCATTCTAAGTTGGCCTAAAGGTGATTTCACTTTGTAATCCCTATATAAGGCATCATTCCTAATTCATTTCATCATCTCTCATTATCATCTTGTAATGTGGAAAATTGACTTAGGGTTTGCAACATAGAAAGGAGAAACCACTAAATCAATTTTCACTTAGGACCATTACATTCAAAAGAGGAAGGGAATCCACTAGATTCAGTCACAAATCAGATAAGAACTAAATACTAAATGGAGTGAATTAATTTTGGGTTTCCTCTTTTGTGAGTTGAAATGCTGAAATATGTAAAGTGCTGAAAAATGAAGGAAAACATGCGGAAAAAGTGAGCTGCAAATATAGGATTTTCGTGTGCACTTGGATATGAGTAGTATAATCTGAGTCATATATGACCCTCAAAAAATATCCTAAAAACCAGGACCATGACGTGGCACCATGGTCCTTCGAACTTTTTGCATGTCGAAAAGGGTTGATTCATCTTCATGAATGAAGCTTATTCTGAAGAGTATAGCTCTATACCTGTTTCCTGCACACATAAAGAAGGAGAAATAGGTTGGGAATAGGGGTTTGCCTAAGTCAAACCCCGGTTTAGGAATTAACTTTGAATTAAATATTGCAAATACTTGAAATAAAATGATGGAAAGGTATACCTCAGATCTGCAATGACTAATAATGATGCTTTTCTTCTTGAATGTAATCACATATGTTGTATGAAATGGCATGAACATGATAAAACCCTAATCACACACACATTCTTGTAAATGAATGATGTAAAGTTGCTCAATAATAGATAGATGAAGAATATGCAGCCTTGAAGACCTCTAGAAATGCTTGATGATGAATGCTTGATTGCTTGTGCTCCCAACTTCACCTATAATGAATGTATATCCATCTTATATTCAAATGAGAGGGGAAGACCTTATATACTTGTCCTTTCATCAATTATGTTAATTTTCTGACATAGGCCAACATAGGGAAAGGTTTCCCACTCAAATTCAAGATAGGACCTAGGGTTTAAAATGGCCCCCAATTAGGGAGGACCATGGCACCATCTATGGTCCTGGTGAGGACCAAGGCGCCACGCCCTGGTCCTACCCCATAATTGAGCTAGTGTTAAGGATCTAACAAGATGAAAATGTGAAAATAAGGCATTATTGCATGGTGGGGGAATAAATAGGTCCCGATCAAGCATGGAAATGTAGGCGCTAAGGTGAGGGCCCCAAATGTGGTCAAAATTGAAAAGGGTGCAATTTTAGGACACTATATTTAGCCCCCACTTTAGCGGGAGTATGAGCTTATGCAAATACTCACGGTAAAGTTGATGAAAGAGAGATGAAGGAGAGAAGGAATGCAGAGAAAGATCACAAGGAGTATAAGATATCGCTAATTTCGAGGAACCAAGCCCCCAATCTTAGGATCTTAACTCACTTAGACATATGCAAGAGCACATAACACAAGGGGTTACTACTAAAAACAAGACCTCAAGTCAACTAGCCAAAGAGACCTTGATATCAAAATGTCTCAACAACTAATATCAGTCTAAAAAAAAATGCCATCTCACGAACACAAGTGATCACATAAAAGAGAAAAGCAAGCATCATCCATGAACTATCAATATCAAAGTTATGAGTTCATGAGAGGAAGAAGAGAGAAAATATGAATACATGCTAGATATGTTTATCTAGGTGATCCATGAGAAGAATGATGAGAGAGAGAAAGGGAACATAGATACCTTGCCCCTAGATGTTTGCATCTGGGTGATCCATGTTGGGGAGGAGAGTAGTAATAGTCTATCCCAAATCCACTAGTTCCACTCATCCTCGTGTGTGTGCAAGTGATGTCTAGTTTCAAGTGTATAACACCTCGTATAAGAGTTTGTTTCCTCTGGTTTCGAGTATGCTTCAACTTGTTTAAGACATGTAATGTATATGCAGATGCCAAGGGGTGAATGTGTGTGCAAATGCCAAGGGGTGAATGTGCAAATTTGAGAACATCTTGTTTAAGAGTTTTGTTCTAGTTTTGAGAATGTGTAACTCTGATTGAAACAGATACATGCTTGATTTTGAGGACATCCCATGTAAGAGTTTTTCTTTGGTTTTGAGAATGAAGACCCCGTTTAAGACATACAAAAATGATATGCAAAAATATAGTACAATTTGGTACAAAGGGAGCGATATGGGTGCCCCCCCCTTAAGATGTCAACATAGCCCTATGTTGATGTCTTAAGGAAGCTAGAAACAAGGATACCTAATGTTCAACACCAAGGAGATATCCTTTAGGAAACAATGCTCATAAATCCAAGGTAAAGAGAGGAATACTCTTCAAGCAATGATAAGATAGTTGAAGAAGAGATATCTTGCAACAAGTGTAAAGGAGATCCTTGGAGGAGAAGATATCTTTGCTCAAAAGACATCTACCTCCAAGAGGATTTTCTTGAACAAATACAACATCTTCTACCAAAAGAAGGGAAGGATAACAAGAATGCATACCTTCCCCCTATTGCTAGGTGAAAGAGATTCTTGATGAAGGATGACACACTTTTGAACCAATGTGAGGGGGTAAATTTATGATAGGCGTACATCACCAAGTGAAAAAAAAGTTGTAGCCAAGGACATACACCTCTTGCATAAGAGAGAATCCTTGACTAAACAACAACGTATCACAAGGAATGACACCAAATCATGAAACAAACACAACTCAACAAAGGAAAAGTAGATCCTGAGAGAGAGAGAGAGAGAGAGAGAGAGAGAGAGAGAGAGAGAGAGAGAGAGAGATCATTGCCCCCCAAGTGTAAGGACAATGATAAGAATTAGACAACTTCCAAAGAGATATTATTCATAAGAGATGTATCATTTCAAACAAAGAATAGGTCCTAACAAGGGACATACATGTACTCACATGAAGGATAATTCTATGCAGGAAATGACATCATGTTATGAAAATGCAACTCAAAAGAAGAGACAATCTTCAAATAGAAATAAAGAGAGAGAAGAAGGATCGCAAACTCCTCTAAGGAGAGATTATTCATAAGATACGTACTGTCTCAAACAAAGAATAGGTCCTAACCAAGGAACAAACATGTGCTAGCATGAAGGATAATTCCATGCAAGAAAGGACATCAATTTATGAATAATGCAATCTATAAAGAAAATAGTGAAACCTTAGAAAGAAGAAAGATAATATTCTTGCCCCCAAAGCATGGAGACAAGAATAAATATACTATTATGTTTCTCACTAAGTATGATTGCACTTGAAATTGTACCACCATGAATGACAATGATCCCCCAATAGGTAGGCTAACAATGTCACATAGTGAGGAGCAACATAATAGGGACTTGAATGTTATTTGAAATGATTATGAGAAATATGCCATTCATTATCAGATGTTATTTTTATGACATCTAAATCAATATAATGTTGTATTTTTGTTTTCAAAGTTTGACACTCATTAGTAGAATGACCATGAATTTGATGATGCAAAAAGAAGAATTTTCAAGATGTTGTCTATGTTTCCTTCTTCTTTTAGGCCAAAGAAGAGAGATTAAATTGGCACATGGAGAAGATCAGAAAAAACATTTTCTTTATGCAATATCATATTGAAATGAGAAGGTGTGGATTCACTAGACAATGGAGGACATGATGTTGACAAAGGAAGAGGTTGGAAACCTAGCTCTTCATTAGAAAAGTGTGATTTCTCATGACTTTCAAGACTTTGTTTCACACATCCTAGAACTTGTCTATTGTGTTCATGCGTAGGATCAAGAGAGAGTTTACTCTTAGGTGGAATTGGATTGAAGTTTAAAGAGGCCCAATAAATTTCTAGACATGTTTTTGGATAACAATTTTGATTATCAAATTCAGGCATCTTAGATTTTCTAGAAAAAGAAAGTGTGAAATCTAAGGACCCCCAATCATCCTCCAAGAGTTCTTCTTTAGGAACTTCTTTGTAGGAGACAATGTACTTTTTTGAATTGGAGAGGATTGTAGGAACTAACAAAGCATATTGTGCTTCAATTTGTATGTTTTTGTCAGTTTCTGAAGCAAACACTTCATTATATATGTAAGGTACTACATGATAGTCACGAACAATTTTTGGTTTCTCAACAATATGAATGACATTGATTTGATCTTTGTTAGTTCCTTGATTTTTGGGAGATAGAGAATTGGAAACATTATAATGATGAGAAATAGGATTACCCTCTTTCTCTAAGGTATCTTTTTTATTAAGACAAACATAAGGAAATGGACTGTCATATGTAATTAATGCTTCATCTTTAGGGGAAGGTTATTTAAATGAATAGAAGGTGAAGTGTTATCAAAATAATTCTCACTCATTTCAACTACTTTTACCATAATATCATCCTCTTTCACCAAGGTATCCTCATGGGGGAGGAACATATTAGGAGAATAATTCACACCATCCTCCAATGACTCATCCCAAATAGGTAGATCATTGAGAGAAGTGTTAAAAATATCTTCTTGCATCAATATGTCCTCTTTAGGGAGAAAAAATTTGGGAGAGGAATCATTGAAAGACTCATAAAGGGCATTTTCATATATCTTAAATCCTTTCAACTTAAAACCTCCTCTTGCAAAAAGAAATTTGACATTTTTTCAAATTAAGAAAAGGAAACTTGCAATGAAAGAAGTGAATGCAATGAACTAGATTTGAAAAACACAATTGAAGAATTATGCAATCCATAAGTTAACTTTAGAATTATAAATTAGGGTTTTTGTAAATTCAACCACTAAATTTATGTAATTCAAGTGAGATCTAGGAGGGAAAATTTGAATTTTGAATTTTGAAACAATTAAACAATGTAAAATTTTGTAAAAATGATTGTTCAATTATTTAAGCAAATTGGTTTGAAAAGATACAAAATAATTGTGAAAATTTATGCAACCCCCTAGGAAATTTAATTTTAAAATTAGGACTTTGCTAAAATAACCTCTTAATTTAAATTTAAAATTACCCACTAGGAAATTTGAATTTATAAATTTAAATTTAGGGCTTTGTTAAAATAACCTCTTAAGTTAAAAATTAAATTTTAAATTATCCAAAGGAAAATTAAATTTAAAATTAGGGCCTTGTAAAAAGAACCTCTTAATTTTAAAATTAAATTTAAAATTATCCAAAGGAAATTTAAATTTAAAATTAGGGCCTCGTAAAAAGAACCTCTTAATTTTAAAATTAAATTAAAATTATCTAAAATAAATTTAAATTAGGGCCTTGTAAAAAGAACCTCTAAATTTTAAAATTAAATTTAAAATTAGATCTAAGGTTGAAATTGAAATGATTAATCCAAAACTGGGCAACCCACAAGGTTAATTTAAATTTAAAAATTAGGGCTCTTTTAATTGACCACTTAACTTTTAAATTTAAATTCAAAATTTGATCCAAGATTGCAATTTTGAATTTGAGGTAGTTCTAAAATGATAAATTCAAAATTTAAACAACCCACAAACTCAATTTTAAAATTTTTAAAATTAGGGTTTTTGAATTTAACCACTTAATTTTAAAATTTAAATGAGAAATTTGACTTGCAAGTGAAAATTTGAATTTTGAAATTGAAAAACTCTCAGATTTAAAACAATTAATCCAAATTATGCAATCCACAAGCTCAATTTTGAAATCAAAAATTAGGGTTTTGGTTAAATTAACCTCTAAATTTTAAAAATTTGCAAGGAAATCAAACTTGTAAATGAAAACTTGAATTTAAATTGCATAAACAATCAGATCTAAGAACATAAATAAAAAACAAATGGTGTAAGGAGTCGAGTTCACCAAAATGTAATGTGGAAAATTGACTTAGGGTTTGCAACATAGAAAAGAGAAACCACTAAATCAATTTTCACATAGGACCATTACATTCAAAAGAGGAAGGGAATCCATGAGATTCAGTCACAAATTAAATAAGGACTGAATACTAAGTGGATTGAACTAATTTTGGGTTTCCTCTTTTGTGAGTTGAAATGTTGAAATAGGTAAAGTGCTCAAAAATGAAGGAAAACATGCAAAAAAAGTGAGCTACAGATATGGGATTTTCATGTGCACCTAGATCTAAGCAGTATAAGCTAAGTCATATTTGACCCTCAAAAAAGCTCCTAAAAATTTAGGACCATGATGTAGCACCACAGTCCTCCGAACTTTTTGCGTGTCAAAAAGGGTTGAATCATCTCTATGAATGAAGCTTATTCTATAGAGTATAGCTCAGTACCTATTTCCTGCACACAGAAAATAGGTTGGGAATAGGGGTTTTCATAAGTCAAACCTTGGTTTAGGAATTAACCTTGAATGAAATATTACAAATACTTGAAATAAAATGATGGAAAAGTATACCTTAGATCCACAATGACTGATAATGATGCTTTGCTTCTTGAATGCAATCACATATGTTGTATGAAATGACATGAACATGACAAAACCCTAATCACACACACATGCTTACAAATGAATAATGTAAAGTTGCTCCACAATAGATAGATGAAGAATATGTAACCTTTAAGACCACTAGAAATGCTTGATGATGAATGCTTGAATGCTTGATTCTTGTGCTCCCAACTTCACCTATAATGAATGTATATCTGCCTTATATTAAAATGAGAGGGGAAGACCTTCTTATATATTTGCCCCATTGTCAATTATGTTAATTTTCTGACATAGGCCAACACAGGGAAAGGTTTCTCACTCAAATTCAAGATAGGACCTAGGGTTTAAAATGGGCCCCATTTAGGGAGGACCATGGCATGGCGCCATGGTCCCGGTGAGGACCAAGGTGCCACGCCCTAGTACTACCCCATAATCGGGCCAGGGTTAAGGGTCTAGCAAGATAAAAATGTGAAAATAAGGCATTATTGCATGGTGGGGGCATAAATAGGTCTCGATCAAGCATGGAGATGTAGGCGTTAAGGTGAGGGCCCCAAATGCGGTCAAAATTGCAAAGGGTGCAATTTTAGGATGCTATAGTTACTAATGCGGGGTTGGATTTATTTATTCAATTATTTAATATTGGAGCACTTATTATGTATCTCTCCTTTGAGATGTTGCATATTTGCGCATTGTATAATTTTTTTTAATGTGGATTTTATTTAGTAGACCTTATTCTTGGTCACTTGTATTTACATTGGTATGTTTATTCCAGTGAGAAAAGGATTTTTTGGAGTACTTAATATAGTCATTCATTTGAGTATATAACACTATTCCATTGTGGTATGAGAATCATTATTCACTTTAGTATATATTTGGGAATGATATTGGTCAAGATGCCTTGTATAACTCATTATCGCTTTTAATGGGAGTTTTAAATATAGTTACATAATGCATTCCATCTTCTTTATTTCAAGACTTTGAGTCCAATATATTGTTATTGTAATGTGTAGTTGTAATGCATTGGAAATAGGGTTCACAGGTTTATGCTTGCAAACTAGGAATAAAACATACTTCCAAGATTTACATTCAAGGAGAAGGATGAATCCAATTGATCCAACCCCAATTATATGTTGAAGAGGGCTACAGGTAGGCTAAATTCTATTATCCTTGATTGAGTTGAAAATGAGCTATACAAAGTATGTAAATTGAATGCAAGATCTAGAGTTAAAGATGTGAAATTGACCATAATCAACATGCACAAACAATTTAAGATCAGATATGAAGACATAAAGTACAACTCTAGAAATAAGAAGCAAAGAGGAACCTGTGTGCGAAACTTGAACTTTAAAATACAGGACGACGTTGCTTGGGCATCCTCATCCAAGAGTGTCAGATGCAGACAACAAATATAATTTCATGATTAGGATTCCTTGATGTTTCATTAGAAAAGTATCTAACAATGTTGCTTGGGCAACCTTATCCTCACTTTTTTTTACCTCTGCAAAATTTGGTTATGTACATCTCTATCTGCTCTTTTCGAGTCTCTATTTGTTGTCTCTTGAATTTGTTACCTGCATATAGAAAAGGGAAAATTGTTGTTGGATTGATAGGGGTTTTCCTAAGCCAAACCTTGGGTTTGTAATTAACCCTATAGATGGATTGAAATTGAAATAGAAAGCATGCCTTGAAAGGGAAAATGCTAGATCTAAAAGTTAAATGCTAAAGAGGAATGTTATACCTTTATGAATCTTGCTTTGAAGTCTTTATGAAAATGTTGATGTTGTCATATAGGAAAGCATAGATTTCTTCATAAGAACTTGATCATGGATGCCATTTTGAATGCTTGAAATTTGAATACTTGACCTCTCCTTCACTACCTTGATGATGCTTGATCACTTGCTCACTTGAATTCATATAGTTGAATGAAAATCTTATGGAGAGATGTCTCAAATTAGGGGGCAAGGCTTGCTTTTATACCTCACCTCATGAAACATGTTTGAAATTATGAAGCAGGTTGACATGGGAAAGGAATTCTTGCCCACATTGTTTGACCATTGAAGGGTCCAAAATTGGGCCCTTTTGCCTTGCACAAGGGAATTTGGGCACCATTGTCTAGAGGACAATGGTGTTTGGGTGCCCTTGTCCAGTTCATTAGGGCCAAAAAAAGGACCATACAACAAGGTGAAAAATTAGGATTGCTAGTTTGAAGCTTGTGTGAGTAGAATCAAGCATAATAAGAGCACATAAGGCATAGGGGCTTCACTGGCTAGGCAATATTATATCACGTGCATTCATATTGGTGGGTATAATATCCCAAAAATGAGGGTGCAATATATTGCGTATCGATGAGAATAGGGGGGTTTTCAATTTTGGCTATGAAAAAATAAAATATTTTGTGAAAATAGGGGAGCTTTTAATTCGGGCTATGTATTGGGAGGGGGTGAAAAAAAGAGAGTTTAGGGAATTATTTTTTGAAAATAGGGGGATTATTTAGTATTCTATGAACACACATGCTATAACCCAAGCTCACTAAGTGAAGCGCCCGTGACATAAGGCTAGAACACTAAAGTGAGGCCTAAGTGAGTATGAAATTGTATAGGGATACAATTACTATGCTATAGTAGTGAGACATGGATAATATTTGATTAGAAGATGGGTGATATTTTGCAATGGGTTTTTATTTCCTAAGGAGCTTTTGGATTATTTCTTTCAGGTTACAATGAGATTTTGTTGAATTTTTTGATTCTATTGATAAAAGATATTTGATCTTCATTTAGGAAACGATCATCATGATTCTTGGAGATCATAATATCAAAAATTAGTGGAATCTTTGGTAGTGACATGGATTCACCACTTGGTGATCAATGATATTCTATAGTGGGTGTTTTTTTTATGGAGAAGCTCTAGATCTTATTGTTATAGTGAGATTTATTTTGCATTTCTAGTTTAATTGATAGAAGATGACTACCTTAATGTGTTTAAAAATTTGCTAATATCCTGGTTTTCTAAGGAGGGTTGTTAAATAATTTGTTAAGGTTCCAAGTTTATGATTTATTATTTTTTATAGATTACTGTTGGTTTAGAGATGGTCAGTATCGTGTCTTGGTTTACTCTTGATTTCATATTGGAGTCTTAACATGATACAAGTTTTTTTGAGATTAGGATATATGCATCGATGCATATGATCTCCTAGGAGTAGATGATAGATCGTGATGTCATGATATGTTCTTGATTCCATGATTATAACCTTCAAAAATGGTCTTGTTGGTTCTCTTTGGTTTTGACTATTAAACATTTTCTTGGAGCTTCATTATTTTTTAGATTTTATTTGAAGTTGGCATGAATTTATTGGTAGATTCTTGTGGATATTATGGAGACTTGGGTGAGGCTAAGAGATATCTTATGTTTTTGAGATCAAATGTTGAGACAATTACCATTTATTGAAATTTAAATAGAAAGACTAAGGATCCTACACCTTGTTATGGATGTGAGTCTATTATGAACTTGAAGAGAAGATTACCCCTTATTGTAAGATATTATTTCTTGGTGTTGTATACATAGGACAATCTTTAATACTACTCTTGATTTACTTGGCGAGTGAATGATCTGAGAGGTTTTTCCCACCTAATTATCAAATTCATTCTTTAATTTGTAACTTGTCTTCTCATATGGGCAAGTCTCAAATATAGAAGTTTTGAGGACTTTTAAGATGTGCGATTTTATGGATTTATGTTGTTCTCCTTATTTTTCGTTCTTGAACTATGAAACTAGATTTGAGTACTTAGAGAGTGTATTGGTATAATTTGGAATTAGGGTTTCACCAATTAAAATAATAAAACCACTAACTAACCAAATTAACCAAACATTGAAAGAAGGGTAAATCCAATAGATCTATCCACAATCCAAATAGAAAAAGGGCTAAAATTCTAATTAGATTCATTGGTTATTGTTAGTTACCCTCTTTCTTAATAAAATTGAAAGGTAATTGTGAAATTAGGGTAAAATAATGAATAATTGAAGTAACTTGGCAAAAATAGGTTGCTACAGATATTCCATAGAGGCACAAACTAAGATCTAGGCAAAATAAGATGTTTAGAACTTGTTCTTGGAATTTAGGCCTAATATTTTGTGTTTGGTTAGTACAAATTCACCTTGGTCCTCCAAATTTAGCTCCATCGAAAGCTAAACCTGTTCGTTGTCATTGTCAACTCTATTGGAATCCTTGAATATAGCTCCTAACCCAGTTCCCTACACTCATAAAGAGAGGAAAGATGTCATGGATAGGGGTTTGCCTTAGGTCAAACCACAGTTTAGGAATTAACCTTGAATTGAAATGGAAATTGTGGAAAGATTCTTTCCTTTTGAGGGAAAGGCTAGATTTGAAACAAGATTCTTGTAATTGAAATGCATACTTTGATGAAGTTTTGTTTGGATCCTCACGCAAGAGTTTTATGATGTCTTGTAGAAATGTCTTTATAAAAAGTTGATCATGGATGCCATCTTGAATGCTTGAACTTGAATTTACTTCTTCTCCAATGCTTCATGAATGATTGATTGCTTGCTCACTTGAATTGAATTTTCAATTAGGATCATAGAGTTGTTAGATTAGGTTTTCAAATGAGAGGGTTAGACCTCCTTTTATACTTGACTTCATAAAAATAATTGAATTTTCAAAGTAGGCCGATGCGAGATCAAATTTCTTGCTCATCTGAGATGATCATTATGAAGACCAAAAATGGGTCCTAATTGAGAGGACTAGGGTGCCCAATGCCTTGGCCCTGATAATAGGGACTCAAGCTAGGAGGGAAGACAAAGAAGAAGATGGAAATGTAGGATTGCAGGTGGTGTGGGAAAAAGCATAACAAAAATCTGGCATCAAAAGTCAAAGATCCAAGGTGAGGTCTAAGTAAGGAAAAAATTGTATGCGGATACAATTTACAATGCTATAGAGAGGTACAAGAAATAGTATGTGGCTTTGGGTATATTTATATTTATTATGGGAATGATTGATTTGTTTGATCTACCTTTAGTGTGAGAGGTTTACATCAATTTTTTTCTTGAATTCATCATAATTTAAGTGCTATAAGTTGATATCCTTTTAGTTTGGGAAGGGTGAAGGAGATCTCACTTTACACAAATTGGTACATGTTGGTATGGTATAAGGATATGGTTTGATTTGTAGGTTCTCTCTTTCTTGGAAGAGTTATTCTGGAGAATGGTAAGGAGATATTTTTTATATAGATCATTTTATGACTCCCTAACACTATATAATAGAGGAGTAAGCCACATCCTCTAGTAAATTACTATAGGTAGACATGGCATGCCTTAATCTATTTTTAGTTTTGACATTACTCATGCAGTGAGATTTTTTGGATATGTGTGTGTTAGTTTATCTTCTCTAATATCTTGGTTTATAGGCTACTAATATAATGATAATTTTATATGTTTCATTCAAGATCTACGAGTTGTGTACATTATGGATTAGCTACCCATTTTCTTGTTGTGGGATGAATTAGATGTGGAATATCTATATCCACTGGTCTTTTTAATATTGTTTTAGATTTATTTAGTTAGCCTTGATTGTGGTCATTTGTACATTAGTATGTTGTATTTTAGATATGAGGATGGGTATATAGAGATTTGATTGCAATTTTGGGCTGATTTTTTGTTGAAATGAAATTCTATCTATGATGGTTCATTTACCCTATTTTTGAGGCATGATTAGATCAAATGAGAAAGCACTGGTTGTGGTTGCTATTCAAAATTGGTATGAATAAATCAAATGAGAAAGCACTGGTTGTGGTTGCTATTCAAAATTGGTATGAATAAGGTAGCTACTCATTTCCTTTTTATCATCTAATTTCAATGCTTGTATTCATATTGATTTAATATTTAATGATAGTTAGGATGGTTCACCTTTTCATGTTCCTTTTTTTTCATAGGTGGTGCTGGGACTTAATTTGTAATGCCCCTTTTTTCTCAACTCCTATTAGAAAGAAATATGGGGACATAGAATAGAGTTCTAAACCCTAATGACTTTCTAATGTTGCATTCTTTATACCCCAAACTCGGTCCTATTAAGGGAAATAAGGAATTAGATCTAGATAAGAGATATATCCATAACAAAATATCAAGAGCATAAACAACACATCATATTGGAATCCAAAAGTATTTGTATTAATTATATGAATTTAGTAAATCATAAACATCCTTATAACTCCTTATATACTTTTATATATTCATGTCATTAATATTCCTTTCTCATATTCTATCTCTCTTATATATCTATACTATATCCTTTTTATATCCCTTATTACTGGTGATCACAACTTACAATATATTTGTAGCGTCCTAAAATTGTGACACTTGCAATTTCAACCGCATTTGGGTCTTCACGATGGCAATGCAACACGGAACCTGAATGGAGACCCCGAAACTTGCTTATGACACCAAAAACTGCATTTTTCAGCACCCTGGCCTGATCCTCCTTGCACCCTGCTGGCCCTGGAGGTGGGACAATGGCGCCCAGCGCCCTGGTTCTTCAGGACTAGGGCGCCCAACGCCCTGGTCCCCCAGGACCATGGTGCCCAGCGCCTTGGTCCCTGGCCCTATTTTGGGCCCGGTCTCTTATGGGGCTTCGGGTCTTTAAGTTTGCAAATTGGAAAATAATGTTTCCTGGTCGGCCTAAGGTCGAGAAAATCAGTCTATCAGCCCTAATTGACAAGTATATAAACTACATTTCCTCTCCCATTTTGGTAGATGGAAAAAGGCGAAAACAATATTCAAACATTCAAGCATTCAAGCATTCAAGAATTTCCTTCAAGCAATTGAGCATTCTAAGTCTCCATTCAAGGCTAAGTGTTGCATTCAAGACAAGGATTCAACCATTGAAGAGGAGATCACATACAACATACAACATACTACATACATTACACCTTCGCATGTAAGAATACAAACATTCTTACAACAAGGTATCAGTACTTGTTTACATTACAAACATTTACATTTACAACATTCTCATTTCTTGGTTAATTCCAAAACCGGGGTTTGACCTAAAGGCAAACCCCTCATCCCTAACCCCCCAATCGTCCTCTCTTTTCTGTGTGTAGGTTGCAGGTACGCGGCTATAATTGAAGATCTGGAATCCTTGTGCAGAGACGAACAGATCCCCCTTCGTTTCGCGGATTTTTCGGAGGACCGTGTGCACGCCGGGTGCCATCGTCCTGTCAAATTTCGCTCAAATTTGCAGAACAACACCGTCTCAACATTTTACTGCTAATTCCAGGTCCGCAGCTTCATCCCATATCCCTATCTCTGTTTATAAGCGAATCTTTCCTACTTTACATGCATTCCTAGTTCAATCTTTCTATCTACATTCTTTACAAAAGAGGGTATCCTTGATGTCTTAACCCTTGAAACTCATATAGAATCCAATCTTGCATTGTGTGGGATTGGATCTTGTGGGTTTCAACCCCTCTTTTGAATGTAAAGTCTCCCCTAAGTGAAAACCATCAACCCTAGTGACTCTCCCTTCTCTCTCCTTGGAGTTGGGGAGGGGAGAACAACTAGGGTTTGATTTTTCCACTTTAAATTTTGGTGAACCCGACGTGAACATCCTCATTCTGATTATTCATGGTTAGATCTGAAAATTTTGTTTCCTTAATTACATTTCCATGTTTGATTTTTTGCAAATTTTAGAGGTTGATTGCATAAAAACCCTAAAATTTTCTTTTTAAGTAATTAAACTTGTGAAATGTTTAATTGTTAATGTTTGTTTCAGATCTACCCTTCTATTGCAAATTGTCAATTCATATTTGTGCTTTAATTCTGAAAATTAAGTGGTTAAATGTCAAAACCCTAATTTTTAAAACCTTCTTGATTCAACCTTTGACTGATAATTTCACTAATCAAAACACCTCCAAATCGGCTGTAACTTTGGATTCCGCAATAAAATCACAATATCTTTCATCCCTGAAAATTTGGAAAAAAGTTGCGAGGACCATGTGCACCCCGAGCGCCATCATCCCTGACATTTTTTCCGAAATTTTGGGAGCTAGATCTTACTGTATTTTTCTGCTAAAATCCAGAATTTTGGCTGATTTTATCAATTTTAACACTTTCAAAATTAAAGTCAAAGTTGGTCTAGCGATTGCTTGGATTGAGGCTTCTAATCATTCAAAAATTGTTGAAATTAAAATTCATATCAAAATTGTGTTTCTTACAGTCCTAAATCTGAAAAGTGTGTTGGTATTCATTCGAAATTTCAGTGCTTTATTCAAATTTTTGCAGTTTGTGACTTTTGAAATTAAGTGTTTAATTGCAACAACCTTGATTTCCACTTTCAAAATTGAATTTTGCGTGAAATTGAGTCAATTCTTACAATTTCAAAACTTGCATTGCTTTTAGTATTCCCTCTAAAATCATAAAATTCAAAATTTCAGTATCCCCCTCTTTTTCAAAATTCAAATTTTACATTTTTCAACAATCTTGGTAGGGTTCAATTTTGAGATTGCAACTTTAATTTGGCCTATCTACAGATCGTAAAATCACTCAATTTTTTCAGATTAGCTTTAAAATCATCATAACTTTCATCCTTGAAAATTTCAAAAAAAGTTGCGAGGACCGTGTGCACTCCGTTCGCCACGGTCCCGGACATTTTTTCTGAAATTTCGGGAGATTGTCCTGATTGCATTTAACAGCTTAAATCTAGGAGATTGGCTGATTTTATTGAAATTTGCTACCTCTAAGATTCAAAATCTTCTCTCTCTCTTTAGTGCATGAGTTTTACAACAATAAGCCCTACTTACACTATTCCCATTAGACGAAGCCTTAGAATTAAGTCTTTCCAAGGTGTAATTACCGAGGAGATGGAACCTAATTTGAATGGCCCTTTTAACGAGGACATGGGTAATTCCTCTAATCCTCTTAATGATGAAGAAGCTCTCCATGAAGTTTCTGTAGAACAACTTTCAAAATTGGATAACCAATTTGATGATTTTCGACAATGGATGTCTCAAGAATACCCTGATAGTGAAGCTCTTTCATTAATTGAGGGTCTAAAATGTATGGTTCAAAGTGATAAGAATGGAATTGATATTTTGCGTGGTATTGCACACATTGTGGATTCGAATGTGATGCCTATGAAAAGTTGTGCCGAAACCTTAGGTTATACACAACCTCCTACTCAAGTTAATCATTCTATTCCTTTGACAACTCCTATTGCTAGTATACCTACTTTTACATCAAACATAATGACTACTTCAATACAAGACATTCCTCCTATGATCACTAGTCATGGGGGCAATCCTTCTTCTTCAATCAACCCTCTTCCTTCATTCAATCCAACTTCTTCATTCATTCCTTCAATGAGTGTTCCTATTACATCTCCACAAATGAACATGACGCAAGGGGGCAATTCATTCAACCCTTCCATTCCTCCTTGTAGTGTTCCTCCTTTCCAATCATCTCCTATGACTAACTATCATAGTGTCCCACCACCTTACTCTCTACCTTCTTTCAATAACATAACACCTCCATCACAATCTAACACATCTAATATGAGTTCTTCGACTGAAGCGACCATTAACAATCTTGCACAAATTGTCTCTTCTTTACAGCAACAAATTGCCTCTATGAATCAATCTAAGTTTAGTGTGCCCACATTTGATGTTGCAAGCCCACTTTCTCTTGACATTGTTCGAGCTATCCCCCCTAAACATGTTGAAATTCCGCATTTGGAGCTTTATAATGGTAAGGGTGATCCACTAACACATGTTAAGACCTTTCAAACAATATGTACTGATTTTGCTTATGACCAAAGGTTGCTTGCAAAACTGTTTACTAGAACATTAAGAGATAAAGCCCTACAATGGTATTGCTCGTTGCCTTCCTATTCTATTACTTCTTTCGAACAACTTGCAAATGCTTTTATTCAACAATTTCAAAACAATATAAGTCCTAAAATTACTTTGATTGATTTAATGCATTGTAAACAAGGCGTTAAAGAAAAAGTGACCGATTTCATTGGTAGATATAAGCATTTGTATGCTCAAATTTCTTTTCCAGTACCTGACAATGATATTCAAAGAATCTTTATTTCTAATTTACAAAAAGATATTAGAGAAAAACTCCTGTTTTCTGAGTTTACTTATTTCCAACAGTTGTGCGCAACTCTTCACAATTATCAACTGACTGTGAGTCAAATGGAACAAGCAAATCCTATGGCTCCGAGTGATAAGGGTGATAGTAGTCAACAACCATTTGGGAAGTTTAAACCGAACAGAGAATCAATTAAATTCAATGAAAATATCATCAACAACAATGTGAATGCGGCATCAGGTGTGCCTCCTATTTCTAAGTTTTTCAAGAAAGAAAGAAAGTTTACTCCTTTGAATGAATCATTGCATAGTATTATGAATAAGCTATTGGAACAAAATGTGCTTACTCTTCCTCCTATAAGGCAAATAGATCCTACAAAGATTAACTCACCCTATTTTGATAACAAATCTTTTTGTCAATTTCATCGTCAACCTGGGCATGATACTGAAAAATGTTTTGCTTTAAAAGGTAAAATTCAAGATTTGATTGATAATAATACTATCTCTGTTTCTGGTGTGAATGATAAAGGCAACACATCTGTAGCTCCTCCTAACCAAAATCTTCAGATTTTTACTGATCCATTACCTTCTCATACCTCTAATGCGATCGATACTACTGATTCCTCTGTCTCACCTGATGATCTTGTGTCCATGACTCCGAATGTGATTAACTTTGTAGAGCAGCAGAAAATCCCTAAAGAACCTTCCATCACCTTTGATTCCAGTGAAATTATCAGGGCACCTGATGGTCCTTTATATATAGTTGCAAAAGTCAAGAATACGCCTTGCCGTGGAGTGCTTATTGATCCTTCTTGCATGGTTAATATCATTACTGAAGAATTTCTTTTTACTTTGCAATTGAATCAAGTGATCTATGACGAAACAGATGTGGTTGTGAAACTATTTGATGCATTTTCTTCTCCAGCAATTGGTTCTATTACATTACCTATTGAGGTCCATAACAAATCCCTTGATGTGCACTTTGCTATTATTCCATCATCCGAACAATTTCGTGTGAAGCTAGGCTATCCTTGGCTATCTTCCATGAAAGCTATTGCTTCTCCTATTCACAAGTGTTTGAAATTTCCCCATAATGGTGAAGTCGTTACTGTCAATCATAGTCTCTTTAAACCAGCTGAAAGAACTTCTAGCGTTCCTATTGATTACTTTTGGCCTAAACAATTCCAATCTCTTCCTCCGCGAAGTGATCATCTTTTCAAAACTTATCAAAAGAGGAAAAAAGATATGATTCTATCTCTAAGTGAACCTAGAACACCCAAACTTGACATTCCTATCGTTCTTGAGAAGGAAGTTCTTCCTTTGAAAGATAAAACTAATGTCTTTCCTCAAGAAGATTCCCAACCCACTCCTATGAATGTGACTATGCCTATGACTAATAAACTCCCTAAAAGTAGACCTATCCCTCCTCGTCATGATGGACTTGGTCTCCTTCCTAAACCAAATATTCCTCCCTTATATGGAGCAGTTCCTCCTCCTTCCTCTTATGGAGAGAAGAGACCTTCCTCTTCTCCTATTGTTCAACCTAAGAGACCACAACCTAAACACCCAAGTGATAAGGATGAGAACATTCCTCCTCCTCAATCTTCTCAACTTCCTACTAAGACTAGATGGAATCGTTCTGCATGTGAATGCCGACGAAAGCGTCATCTTAGAGCTCAGGCAGCTGCTTCTCAAACTTTGCAATCCCCAAAAACACCTTCAACTAGTATTATTCCATTTTTTCCTCAGTCGACGATTGAGCCGAAATCTCCTAAACATAAGGTGCATGATGGTCTTGATCCTGTGCGAGTTAAAGATCCTATTTTTATAAATCTTGATGATGATATAGATGAAAATGTTATTCATGATGAAAATGTTACTCCTGTTCATTCTGATAGTGAATATGAATATGTTGATGTTAATAACCATCTATCTAACGAATTTTCTAAAGCACTTATCCTAGCTCCTAGACAAGAACAACGTGGCTCGGAACATGAACATAGCCCTTGTTTGGATCTTGTGATAGCTCCATCTGCTGTGTTGGATGTTCCTCCTCTAGCACGTTTCCTACCTTCCCAAAATATTGATCAGCAAGATCGGGGGGTAGATGACGTGCTAGACTAGTTCATTAGCATAGCAGACTCTCTCCTCCTCTCTTTTGTTACTTCTTCTATGTGTTATTCTCATTCTTCTATTTGTTGTCCTTAGTGTTGTCTACTTGAGGATGATGCAAAACATTAAGATCTCTTTCGGTCTCTCTCATGTTGACTCAAAAGACACATGTGTTCCCTTCTTCTAGGTGACCTTCCTTGATTGGGGAATGAAGAACAATTATGCATACATACATATGATATACATGAGTTATCATACAGCATACTGACCCCGAGGAAAGCAAAGTCGCCTTGTGCTTTGTGTTTTGTGTCTATTATCCTTGGGTTTATCTCACACTTGGGGGCTAAATCCTTGTGATAACGTGCTCCTTTCTCATTTCTTATATGTATCACTACCTTAAAGCAATCACTCCCGGTGAGGCGTGTGCGATCGCTTTAACATAGGGAGGCATACATCCCGTTCATATCTTTTCAAGATACTTGAAAATTTCTTGACAAATTTAGCTTTGCCTTGAAAATTTTTGATATCTTTCTTGCATGACTCATAGTGAGGGAACCTTACTACTGACAGTCATGGTTCTCCCTCGTGATCTTCCCTTTTAATTTGTCAATCAAAGTCATAAGATCCTTAGTCCACTGGGGGCTTGGTGTATCTTGCCTCCTTGACGTGGTGAAAGTTTTTCAATGTTGTTTCCTTGTACTTTACCAGAAGTATGAGCGTACGCTTATACTCCCGCTAAAGTGGGGGCTAAATATACATCCCGTTCATATCTTTTCAAGATACTTGAAAATTTCTTGACAAATTTAGCTTTGCCTTGAAAATTTTTGATATCTTTCTTGCATGACTCATAGTGAGGGAACCTTACTACTAACAGTCATGGTTCTCCCTCGTGATCTTCCCTTTTACTTTGTCAATCGAAGTCGTAAGATCCTTAGTCCACTGGGGGCTTGGTGTATCTTGCCTCCTTGACGTGGTGAAAGTTTTTCAATGTTGTTTCCTTGTACTTTACCGGAAGTATGAGCGTACGCTTATACTCTCGCTAAAGTGGGGGCTAAATGTAGCGTCCTAAAATTGTGACACTTGCAATTTCGACCGCATTTGGGTCTTCACGATGGCGATGCAACACAGAACCTGAATGGAGACCCCGAAACTTGCTTATGACACCAAAAACTGCATTTTTCAGCACCCTGGCCTGATCCTCCTTGCACCCTGCTGCCCCTGGAGGTGGGACCATGGCGCCCAGCGCCCTGGTCCTTCAGGACTAGGGCGCCCAGTGCCCTGGTCCCCCAGGACCATGGTGCTCAGCGCCCTGGTCCCTGGCCCTATTTTGGGCCCGATCTCTTATGGGGCTTCGGGTCTTTAAGTTTGCAAATTGGAAAATAATGTTTCCTGGTCAGCCTAAGGTCGAGAAAATCAGTCTATCAACCCTAATTGACAAGTATATAAACTACATTTCCTCTCCCATTTTGGTAGATGGAAAAAGGCGAAAACGATATTCAAACATTCAAGCATTCAAGCATTCAAGCATTTCCTTCAAGCAATTGAGCATTCTAAGTCTCCATTCAAGGCTAAGTGTTGCATTCAAGACAAGGATTCAACCATTGAAGAGGAGATCACATACAACATACAACATACTACATACATTACACCTTAGCATGTAAGAATACAAACATTCTTACAACAAGGTATCAATACTTGTTTACATTACAAACATTTACATTTACAGCATTCTCATTTCTTGGTTAATTCCAAAACTGGGGTTTGACCTAAAGGCAAACCCCTCATCCCTAACCCCCCAATCGTCCTCTCTTTTCTGTGTGTAGGTTGCAGGTACGCGGCTGTAATTGAAGATCTGGAATCCTTGTGCAGAGACGAACAGATCCCCCTTCGTTTCGCGGATTTTTCGGAGGACCGTGTGCACGCCGGGTGCCATCGTCCTGTCAAATTTCGCTCAAATTTGCAGAACAGCACCGTCTCGACATTTTACTGCTAATTCCAGGTCCGCAGCTTCATCCCATATCCCTATCTCTGTTTATAAGCGAATCTTTCCTACTTTACATGCATTCCTAGTTCAATCTTTCTATCTACATTCTTTACAAAAGAGGGTATCCTTGATGTCTTAACCCTTGAAACTCATATAGAATCCAATCTTGCATTGTGTGGGATTGGATCTTGTGGGTTTCAACCCCTCTTTTGAATGTAAAGTCTCCCCTAAGTGAAAACCATCAACCCTAGTGACTCTCCCTTCTCTCTCCTTGGAGTTGGGGAGAAGAGAACAACTAGGGTTCGATTTTTCCGCTTTACAATATTTATATCTATGAGATGGGTTGTGGCCTGTAGTTAGTGTCCCTAATGATCTGATAGTTCTGATACTTAATGTAAGTACAGATCCAATAGCCAACAAGATGAGAGGGGGGGGGGTGAATCATACAAACTTAATCTTCCATAAAAACATCAGATTCAACCTCAGTAACATATACTTCAGTAATATAACCAAAACTGCTAAACATGCAAACTCAAAAGCATATAAACATCATAAACCTCATAACACCAGATTTAACGTGGAAACCCAAATAGGGAAAAACCACTGTGGGATTTCAGACCCACTAAGAAATATACTCTTCTAGAGTATGCTCGGTTAAAAGAAAATCCTGTTAAAGATTACAAACACATTGCTAGATGTGACCTGGTTAAGGGATTTCCCTCAGATCTGTTAGGATCTTCACCTTGTTAGAAGTGACCTTGTTAAAGGATTTCAAACACTCAATCAGAATGTCACCTTGCTAGAGGGTTTTACAAATAAGACTGTTAAGTCCACTCAGTTAAGAGATTTTCTGTCACTTTCACAAAATAACAGTAATAAAAATCTATCTGCAACTTCACATCTAAAATGCTAAAGTAGATTCTTATTTGCTCAATACAATCTAGACATAGAACTAATCTTGTCCATTTGTTGGCCTTCTATACTCTGTTATTCAAATAGGTCTTCAAGCTTTTGTGCTTGGTAATCACTATGTAGCATCCTTGTGCATACGTTTGCCTGCATGCATTGTTTATCAATAGTTCCCTATTTATAAACAATTAGCCAACCACTTAATCTCCTTGATCACATTTCCCATGATCAATCATAGCCATCAGATCTTCAATCTTTGACCAAGTTCAATGTATCCTTCGATCTGAAAATGTTTTACCGTGCCTTGGAACTTGCATACATTTCTTGGAACTTGTGCTAGGGTATTGCGGTTCAATTTGAGCTATAGATCTTCATGCCGATTTTCCTTTGCCATAGATTCATTAACAAACTTCAAGCACGACATACCAATCATTTAATCAGTTCCAACTCATCAGCTTCCTTCATTAAATAATGCATGTAACCATTTAATGTATTCTGTTATAGCTCGGTTACAACTTGGTAACAACTCGGTAAATACTAAACTTCACTCGGTAGACATTCTGCCTTCATTAACTGATAGCGATAACCTTAGGGTTTACCGACTAGGTTCTTTGCTCGGTAACATAGTATAGTATTAACCTTACAATTTACAACATATGTATGATGTTTAAAATAATCTAAACATCATGATCTCATCATTGTCTGACTCAATAATAGTTGCCCATTGAATACCTTATTCATCCCCTTATTCATCATATTCTTTCTGTGTCTTTTACCGACATCTTTATACTCTTCAAATCATACTTCTCAAGATATGGCAACATCATACTGAATTAGAAAATCAATTTCTTGACATCAATGACAAAATAATAATATCAAGATAGTAAACATACTTAATCAGTTATATCCATAATCATCAACAACCTTCTCAATATCCTTATTGAAATGCCAACAATCTCCCATTGTCTGTTATAATGCCAAATGCCAACAATCTCCCCCTTTGGCATTGATGGCAAAACCAATTGATTTGACCTTAAAAAGATTCGGATTGTTGTGCTGCTGAAATGCTGAAATGCTTTCTTGCTGTCAATAGAATTCTCCCCCATACATTAGACTTCTTCTCTTTTCTCAGTCTTCTCCCCTTTAGTTTCAGTCTTTTTAATCAGTCTTCTCCCCCTTTGACAACAATGCCAAAAAGTAAAGAACTAAAACATAATTTCTTCCTATAGGAAGTGATTTCCTGCTGTTGTGTATCAACTGAGTCTCAGTCAGAGCATTTTGTCTTCAATTCCTGTTCCCTGTATTGTATCCTGCATTATTTCCTGCTCACCTTTAGAAAACATCCTAAAGTGTGTAAATCAACATCAACTCTTAAAAGATATTCGATAGAGTCATTGAATTGATGCTTTCACCGAACTCGGTCAGTGAGTAGAAGATAGGGGTAGGACCCCTAACTTACTTCTAAGACATTCAAAAGTGTCCCTTGGTAGTGGCTTGGTGAAGATATTTGCTATTTGTTCCTTTGTGCTAACATATTCCAACACCGCTTTCTTCTCTTGAGCTTCTTCTCTAAGATAATGATATTTGATAGAGATGTGCTTTGTCTTAGAGTGCATAACAAGATTCTTTGAAATGTTAATGGCACTAGTATTGTCACAGAATATAGTTACTGGCTCGATAACTTTCTCATTTATACCTTCCAATAGTTGTTTGATCCATGCTATGTTGGTACAATTCAATGCTGCAGCAACGTATTCAGTTCTGCTGTTGACTATGAAACACATCCTTGTTTCTTGCTAAGCCAACTCACTAGTCTTTCTCCTAAAAAGAAAGCTCCTCCACTTGTGCTTTTCCTGTTATCAATGTTGCCTGCCCAATTAGCATCGATATAAACTTTTAAATCAAATCATTTCCTTTCTGATATACTAAGCCATAATCCTCTGTGCCTTTCAAGTATCTAAAAATTCTTTTGATTGCTGTCATGTGTGTTTCCTTAGGATCTGCAGAGAATCTTGAAACTATACCTACTACATGTGCTATGTCTGGTCTGCTGTGAACAACATATTGTAGCTTTTCAATCATGGATCGGTAAAGTGTCTCATCAACAGATGCAGATTCATCATTCTTTGATAGTTTACAGTTGGTAGTCATAGGAGTACTTACTAGTTTTGAATCCTCCATTCCAAATTTCTTCAAGATTTCCTTTATGTACTTGGATTGAGTAATGAAAATCTCATTTTTCATTTCCAGTATTTGTAAACCTATAAAATACTTTATCTCACCGATTAATGACATCTCAAATTCTTTGCTCATTTCATTTCCAAAGTTCATACAAAGAGAGTCATTTCCACAAAATATAATATCATCAACAAATATGGCTGAGATCAGTATTCCATTTTCATCATTCTTCATGTACATATGCTATTCTCACTTGTCCTTATAAAACCAATCTTAATCAAATAAGAGTGCAATCTTTCATACCATGCTCTAGGTGCTTGTTTTAGACCATATAATGCTTTGTTCAATTTACATACCTGATCTTTATTATTGTCTTCAACAAATCCTTCAGGTTGTTCAATAAAAACTTCTTCTTCTAATATTCCATTCAGAAATGCAGATTTGACATCCATTTGATATACCTTGAAGTTTTTGAAAGCAACATATGCCAACAATGGTCTTACTCCTTCAAGTCTAGCCATAGGTGCAAAAGTTTCACCATAATCAATTCCTTCTTCTTGAGCATAACCTTTGCAAACTAGTCTTGCTTTATTTTGAACGACCTCACCTTTTTCATTTAGCTTGTTTCTGAAAATCCACTTTGTACCGATTACATTTTTTTCCTTTGGTCTTGGGATTAGTGTCCATGTGTCATTCTTCTTGATTTGATCAATCTATTCTGTAATAGCATATATCCAATCTTCACTGTTAAATGCCTCTTTCACTATTCTCGGTTCAAATTCAGATATCAGACACGTGTTCTGTCTCAATTTGTTCCTTGTCATCACTGGATCATCCTTATCTCTTATAATCTGAATTGGTGCATGATGCCTTCTGACATACTTGGCTAATACAGGCTCGGTAGGCTCTGTATGATCTTCTTCATCACTCGGTAACTGGATATTGTCTTCAATAGTTTTCTCGATAAAACTTGTTGGTTGAACATAGACAAATTCATCATAATCTTCTGGTTCTTTGGAATTTCCTTCATCATTTCTTTCTGCAAATTCATCAATTTTCACATTTGCACTTTCTACTATTTTGTTAGATGATTTGATCAGACATTTAAATGCTTTGCTTCTAGAAGAATAACCTAGAAATGTTCCTTCTTCACTTTTCTGATCAAACTTGCCATTTCTATCATCTTTGTGTACATAGCATCTACTTCCAAAGATTTTAAAATAACTTACATTAGGTTTCTTGTCATACCATATTTCATATGGTGTCTTCAAAGTACCTTTCTTTAGTTGTACTCGGTTTAGGGTGTAAACTGTTGTGCTTATTGCTTCTCTCCAAAATGTTTGTGGCACTTTCTTTTCAATCATCAGTGTTCTAGCACAATCCACAATAGATCTGTTTCTTCTCTCAGCTATTCCATTCTGCTGTGGAGTTCTTGGTGCAAAGACTTGTCTTTTAATACCATGATCATTGCAGAATAAGTTGAACTCATCAGATGTGAACTCTCCTCCTCTATCTGATCTAAGACATTTTAGTTGTCTTCCTGTTTCATTTTCAACTCTTGCCTTGTACCATTTAAACATTTGAAAAGCTTCTAATTTTTCTTTTAAAAACATAACTGACATCATCCTTGAATAGTCATCCACAAATAATATGAAATATTTATCACCATAATAAGTTTGAACTTTCACAGGACCACAAAGATCAGTGTGCACAAGATCTAAAATTCCCTTAGAAGTGTAAGACTTACTTGTAAAGCTTGATCTTGTCATCTTACCCATCTGGCATCATCGGCACATAGCATTCTTAGGCTTTTCAAGACTCGGTAGACCTCTTACTCGGTGCTTCTTACTTATTTTCATCAGATTATCAAAATTTACATGACAAAACCTTTTATTCCATAACCAGGTATCATCTATCTTTGCATACAAACACTTGTTCTGAGTTGAGTCAAGGTGAAATGTGTTACCTTTTGTTTGTGTCCCGGTAGCAGCTAACTTTCCATTCTTGTCATGAACTTTGACAATTCCCTTCTGAAATTCTATTCGGTAACCTGTATTGTTTAGCTGTGCTACACTCAACAAATTGTATTTCAAACCTTCAACCCAATAAACATCATTGCATCTTGCATTGTCAAGAAGTGTTATAGATCCTTTACCTTTCACCGGACATGGTGCATCATTACCAAATCTTACATAGCCTCTATCATAATCTTCTAACATAACAAACTTGTTATTATCACCTGTCATATGATGTGAGCATCCACTATCTATGATCCAAGAATCATTAGTATTTACGTGAGATATTAGGGCTTTTTCTTCATACCTTTCTTCATCTGATCCATCTTTGATAGCCACATAAACTACTTCCTCTGTATCAGTTTCATTTGATTTATCATCATTGGATTCCTCATCAGCTATTAAGCATGTCTTTCTATCTCTTCTTCTGAAGTCTCGGTGTCCTCTGTAATGATTGTCTTTCTGTCTATCATCTCGATAATCTCTCTTTTCAATAGATTCTTTGTCAGGACAGTTAGAAGCCATATGTCCTATTTTATCACAATTGAAACATTTCAAAGGTAGTTTTCCTTTATACTTACCTTTGCCTCTCGGTAACCTTCTTGCTAATAGTGCTTCAAACTCTTCCTGCTTTCTGATTTCCTCATACAGTTTGTGTACTTCTTCCATGTTCTTACGAAATCTTTCACTTGCTCCACTGTGATCTCCTTTAGAGTACTTATACTTTCTTTCATTGTAATCATTAGATTCATCAAGATGAAAAGAACTAAATGCAGATTCAACTTTATTTACTGAAGATCTATTGTTATCAAAGTTACTTAACTCAAATGCATGTAGCTTACCAATAGTAGCATCTAAAGAAACTGGCATATTAGGTACAGACTTCAATTCATTGATTGCAGAGACTCTGATTTCATAAGCCGATAGAAGGGTTCTTAACAGCTTACTTGTTATATCCTTTTCTTCAATAGTTCCAGCTGCTCCTTTGATTTGATTGACAATCTCCTTTAGTCGTGTACTGTACTGAGTTATGTTCTCACCTTCATTCATCCTCATAGATTCAAGTTGTCCTCTTAGACTATCTACTTTTTCTCTTTGAACATGTTCATCTCCTCCATATACTGATATGAGCTTATCCCACATAGCCTTTGCATCATTGCATCCTTCTAGATCATTAAACTCTGAGTCGGTCAATGCAGATGTTATTTCAATTATTGCTTGGATATGTTCTTGCTTTGCCTTTATCTCTTCCATTGTTAATGGATAGGTGCTCGGTGTGATGAAATCATTCTCCAGATAATATACAACATATTCTCCAACTCCTGATAGGTGCAACTTCATCCTTTTTTGCCATGTAGAGAAACTTGACTTGTTCAGCTTCGGTGCATCCCTCTTATACATCTTTGGATCTTTGCCTCAAGTACCTTTAAACTTTTCTTTTGGAGTCCAAAGCTCTGATACCAATTGATAGTTCTTATACTTAATGTAAGTACAGATCCAATAGCCAACATGATGAGAGGGGGGGGGGTGAATCATACAAACTTAATCTTCCATAAAAACATCAGATTCAACCTCGGTAACATATACTTCAGTAATATAACCAAAACTGCTAAACATGCAAACTCAAAAGCATATAAACATCATAAACCTCATAACACCAGATTTAACGTGGAAACCCAAATAGGGAAAAACCACTGTGGGATTTTGGACCCACTAAGAAATATACTCTTCTAGAGTATGCTCGGTTAAAAGCAAATCCTGTTAAAGATTACAAACACATTGCGAGATGTGACCTGGTTAGGGGATTTCCCTCAGATCTGTTAGGATCTTCACCTTGTTAGAAGTGACCTTGTTAAAGGATTTCAAATACTCAATCAGAATGTCACCTTGCTAGAGGGTTTTACAAATAAGACTGTTAAGTCCACTCGGTTAAGAGATTTTCTATCACTTTCACAAAATAACAGTAATAAAAATCTATCTGCAACTTCACATCTAAAATACTAAATCAGATTCTTATTTGCTCAATACAATCTAGACATAGAGCTAATCTTGTCCATCTGCTGGGCTTCTATACTCTGTTATTCAAATAGGTCTTCAAGCTTCTATGCTCGGTAATCACTATGTAGCATCCCTGTGCATACATTTGCCTCCATACATTGTTTATCAATAGTTCCCTATTTATAAACAATTAGCCAATCATTTATTCTCCTTGATCACATTTCCCATGATCAATCATAGCCATCAGATCTTCAATCTTTGACCAGGTTCAATGTATCCTTCAATCTGAAAACGTTTTACCCTGCCTTGGAACTTGCATACATTTCTTGGAACTTATGCTAGGGTATTGCGGTTCAATCTGAGCTGTAGATCTTCATGCCGATTTTCTTTTGCCATAGATTCATTAACAAATTTCATGCACGACATACCAATCATTTAATCAGTTCCAGCTCATCAACTTCCTTCATTAAATAATGCATGTAACCATTTAATGTATTCTGTTACAGCTCGTTACAACTTGGTAACAACTCAGTAAGTACTAAAGTTCACTCGGTAGACATTCCGCCTTCATTAAACGATAGCAATAACCTTAGGGTTTACCGACTAGGTTCCTTAGGGTTTACCGACTAGGTTCTTTGCTCGGTAACATAGTATAGTATTAACCTTACAATTTACAACATATGTATGATGTTTAAAATAATCTAAACATCATGATCTCATCATTGTCTGACTCAGTAATAGTTGCCCATTGAATACCTTATTCATCCCCTTATTCATCATATTCTTTCTGTGTCTTTTACCGACATCTTTATACTCTTCAAATCATACTTCTCAAGATATGGCAACATCATACTGAATTAGAAAATCAATTTCTTGACATCAATGACAAAATAATAATATTAAGATAGTAAACATCCTTAATCAGTTATATCCATAATCATCAACAACCTTCTCAATATCCTTATTGAAATGCCAACAATCTCCCATTGTCTGTTATAATGCCAAATGCCAACATGATCTACATGTTACGTTCCAAGTCCTATGCTTCACATGCTTGATTTAACAAGATGCAACATGTTTTTTGAAAGTTTATTTGACTGTTCTTTCCCTACTATCATCACCCCCCTTCAAAACCTTGACTTGTACTCAAGCCAACTCTACTATGTTGTAAGGATATCCTTATACATATACTTAAGTCTCTTAAAAAAAAATCCCAATGATTATTTGCCAACTGCAATTGTTGTATTTGAACTTGAAATTGCAATACTTGATTTTCTGCTTCTAGAATTGTAGTGGATATTCAAATTGTTTGGGTTAACTGTTGTGCCTCTTGAAGGGTACCGATAATATGAGCCAATTATAGATTGAAAACCACCCTCAACTAATGAAATTGATGTTGGGCCTCATCCCTCTGCTCTTACAAGTTATAATATTGTTCATGTAAGGCCTCTATGCCTTCCTGATCTTGCCCATCTAGTTTAAGGGCATCATAGTCAGTGGATCTTTAGGTAATATGGACTTCCAATTGGTCCATTTAAAATTTAATTGGTGAAACTATATAAGACCATTGCAAACAAAACTGATAGAGGCAATTTACACCCCCTTCTATATTCTACATGATATTGATATGGTTCTCTAGTGCAAAGTGGGTAGCAACATGTTTCTTCCTTTCTTAATCCATTTTCGTCTTTTGATGCTCTACGGTGATTTTTGTCTTAAGGTATCATTTTTTATAATGTTGTGTCTTTTACTATTTCATCCATCAACATTTTTAGTTAGATCGGCGGTGTTTGGATTGAGTCTCCTTTGACGCGAGGGAACTTATTTTGTATATCCTTCACTAAAAATTCTAGTTGATTCAAATTCTCCACATGTTGCTTTGAGATATCCTCTCGAGCTATTTGGTACTAGATATCTCCCAAATAAAATTTATGCAAGGTTTGAATGCTCCCAAAAATCAACTTGTGAGCCAACTAGAAGTAATTGGAGGACTTGTAGAGATGTCACTAGTCATATCTACTTATGTTTGGCCAAGAAGTCCTTAATGGAGTGAATAGGAGATGTTGTGGAGGATGATGGTGTGACGAACTGAGGAGGCTAAGAGGACTATTAGGAAGATTTTGTTTTATATTTTTCTTCTTCCTCGTGCACCTTAGAATAAGATTTAGTTGTTTCTTCACTTATATTTTCCTTAATTGTCTATGTAACTTTTGACTTTTCCAACATTAGTTTGTCCAATATTTACTTGGATTGGAGCTCTTTGGTCTATATTTCTATCACCCTTTTCTTTTGTGGTGGTGTGATGTTAGTTAAAAATTCTCCAATTAATAATTCTTTCAACCTCTCTTCCTCATTTATTTCTTTCTCCCTTTGCAACTTGAGTGCAATGGCTAGGGAGTTTGGTAACTTATTCATTAAATCCTCTAATATTTTGTTAAGGACCACCATGTATCTAAGAAATGCATTTTTGGTGATTATTTTATTGGGATTTAGCATGTCGATATATCTATATAGTTTCATACTGAAGATTTCTATCCATAACATATCACAATATAGATGATCTTCATTTACTAAATGGGCAAATTAGAATTTAAACTTTGAAAACCATGTACTTTATACTTTCAAGTTTGCATTTCACTCTTGTAAAAAGGTCAGTAAAGCCTCAATTTCTTGTAGTTTGACCTTGCAACTTGAAATTCTTTTTGAAAAATATTGTTAAGGTTTATAATCAGACACTAAAACATTGAAACATCATTAATAATAGGATATGTTAAATTGATGAATTGGTTCCTTATGTTTTGCATATCATGTTTCCAATATCAATTATCAAACTAAATATAAAATTCAATTTATTTAAATATGATAATTGATTTTAATATTTTCAATTATTAGTCCCAACTCATTACCACAAGGCACATTTATTATTAATATGATAAATTAATTAAATCAAACTAATTTATATAAAGGACTTACACCAAGATACAACAACTTTTAAAGAAATTTCGAAAGGATTAAACCAACCTCAACAAAGAGTTGGAGAATTGTCAAGCATAAAAAATACAGTTAAAGAGCAAACAAAAAATCAACACCAACACATTTCTAGTATATCAAGACTTGTCATATAAAAATTCAAGGAATGATTATCAAGATGAACGCTAACCATGACACCTCATATTGAAGAGCAATTTTGTTTAGTTCTTTGTTATGCTTCCACAACCTCTATTTATATTAATTAAGACTTGCTTCTAACTCTTCATTTATTACTTTGATCTTTGCTTTTACAATTCTATTTAAAAAATTATAACTCTACTTAAATATTTTCTAATGTAATAATCAACTAATTAATAATAAATTTAAACTTCATTCACGTCAAAAAATAATAAATAATTATTTTATTTTTATTAACCAAAATTTATTTTTAATTGTTAAAATAAAAAATATTCAAAACAAGTACCCAAAATTATGTAATTTATTGTTGTGTATAATGTCTACTTTCTTTAAGCTTTGACTCCACAAAGAAAAGAGAGAATATTGAGAAGATGGACAAGGGACTCTTGAATTATTCCCATCAAAACTCATTTTAAAGTTGTTAGTTCTCAATGGACCTTTGGTTTGCTGGTGAAGTTGAAAGGTTCATAATGAGCCCACTAGGGATCAAGTCTTGCTAAGTGTGCAACGCTTCATCATAAGGGACAAGGTCGAGATTATGCCCTAAGCGACTTTGGCAAAATGGATACCCCTCAATCCTGCGCTCTTAGCCACAAAGGTTTAGCCTAAGGCTAGTGCTCTTGTATGAGGTAGCTAATGCAACTTTGTGGATGAAAAATCCTTAAAAAAAAAAAAAGTTGTTTGTTTGTCTCAATGCAAAGTTTTAACCATAATTTAAGGATGCTTGAGTAGATTTAACGACAAGGCCATTGTTCTTTTTTCCTTTTTAAAACGAAGGTATCAATAGGGCAGCCTAGCAAGTTGGAGCTCGCACCTTGATAGAGTGCTCACTGTTCAAAACAAGACGAAAAAAAGTTGTTTGTTTGTCTCAATGCAAAGTTTTAAATATAATTGAAGGATGCTTGACTAGATTTAATGACAAGACCATTGTTCTTTTTTCTTCTTAGAACGAAGGGATCAATAGGGACAACCTAGCAAGTTGGAGCTTGCACCTTGATAGGGTGCTCACTGCTCAAGACAAGATGAGCTGCCCACTATAAATCTTTGAGACTACACACCTATATATGATACCGAATTCAAATTCATATAAGACAAAGAACATTGTTTAGTGATCTATATATGATACCAAATCCAAATCACAATTAAATTTTTTTAAATATATATCACCAAGATGGTTACCCATTGCCTTGAGAAAGTCCAAAAGACTAGAATATCTGATTTCCCAATATTCCAAACCATGTGCGCATATTTCATTCCTTAATATCATCATAATAAATAATAATAATAATAATAATAACAACAATAACAATGTATGAAATCCCCATAGGTTAGATCGTTGATAAACAGATTTCAGTTACTAATTCTGTCGAACTTATCTCAACCAATACCTACACATATAAAAATCTTTCATCTTGATTATTATTGTTATTATTTTGTTTCGTTTTCAAGCCAAACATCACCACCGACAGACTAACCGTCCCTTGACTTCAGCGCGAATCTGGAAATCGGCAATTGACGGAAAAAAACAAAAGAGGAAGACGAAGCGTTTCATTCTTTCGCGCTATAAAAAGGAGGCACGCTACCCAATGCAAAATACGAGTGGGTCGCTTTCATGAAAGCGAAATATCAAAGAAAGAATTGCTTACATCCGATTCTGAGATTATATAATTTTATTATTATTTTCTTTAATGTTGTGACACATCCTTTTTGGCCCATCTGACACATTTTCCAGGTATTCTGTTTATTGACAGACAAAAGCTACCTCGGATTCCCGCGGACCGCTACCTTTATTCAATTTTTTAAAAAAAAATCATCGTAAAGCCAGCTCACCATGATTGCCGTCTCTTGCCAGAATCTTAAAAAGCGAACTTACCAGGGGCCCACCTCGTAAGTATAAATTGCCGCTTCTTGACGTGAAATCAAAAGTACCTAAAGAAAAGAACAAGTGTCTCGTGGCGGAATAAATTCTTTTCCTTTTTACCGGACAAATATTACGAGCCAGGCTGGCGCCGGGAATAGACAGTGAGAAAAGCGATTCTGCCACGTAGTACATATCGTACGGTTGTTGTCTCTTCAGAAGCAGGCCGGCGGGGTCGTACGTGTCCGACTTGAAGAATATGATGTGACAGGGCTGCAATGTAACAAGTTGGACGCTCCACGTGGCAGAAGTTCGCAATGTTAGTATAAAGTCAGGTATAGTGATGTTTACCGTATAACATGATCGGTCGGTGGTCAAAATCATTCCGAGTTGTCCATGTGACCTTTTGGCCGGCATTGGGCAGAGGGCAGGGGCAGGGGCAGGGGCAGGTGCCAGTCGGCAGTGGGCAGCGGGCAGGTACGAATAGTATTAAATTTAAAGAGTATATTCTTAATTGCTTTATCAGATCTTTTCTTGTACAAATGTATGGATCGCCACATTTTTAACGAAGAATTATTTATTTATTTGGGTATGCGACGTTGAATATCTGGTTGATTTGAAATAGTCAAACTTAGCTGATCGGATTTATTTATTTATTATTTTATTTTTCGTTTTTTGATTTTGGTTAATCATTTAATATTCGTCTAGGCATTTGGCAGTTCAGTCTCTTTTGTTTAATTTTTGTCTTCGTGATTCAAATTTTTTAATTATTTAAAGATTTTGGTGTAATGATTCAATCATGTTATGAGTTGCTGAGTTTGATTCTCTCAATATTGAGAGAAATCACTCCTTGATCAATTTTTGTCTTTCTTCAGCATATAGACAAGGTGATGTTTTTTTTAAATTTTCACACACTTCTATGAGCATGATGGAAAAAGTATATCCTTCAAAAATATCTAGGTTTAATTAAATAAATAAGAAATAGTTTAAATTAGAATATTGAGATTGGAAATAGTAAATGTTAAATTAAATTAATTTAATATGATATTTAATAAATTTTGGAGGTTAGAAAACGTGGTAGAATATGTTGGTAATCAATTTTTCACAATGTTTGATTTTTATAGCTTCTTTAGATTGTGTTTAGTTCTGATTTAGATTTTTGTGTGTGACGGATCTAATATATTTATATAAATTTGTAACACAGAAATGGATAGTATAAAATTGAATGTCAAAATTCACTTGCCTTAAACTTCTAATATCTAATTTTTGGCAAGTGATGGCAATGTTTACAATTGCCTTTAAGGAATCAATTGAATTTTGAGGATCATATTTTACTCAATCAAACCCCTTGTTGCATTGATTAAATTACTTTGGAACAAGGATCGAGGACTTTACGAAAACATTGAATGAACTTAAGATGTTGTATGCTAATATAATGTTATAATAATGCAATTACGATCCTCTCTTAAATGCTTTATGATAAATGCTCTTAAATACTTCCTAAGTTATCGTAAATGATTTCAAATGAATGTATGAAAGCCTTTAGATACAACATAGCACCCAAATTAACACAAATGTGCATTAGGTCAACTCATGATACTAGTCAAAAGTTTTGTAAGAAGATGAATTTAAACTAGCCTCGGTTGAGTTCACACCCACATATTTAAACAAGGGTGATAAATAATGGATCTAAGGGATTGGGATTTGATCTTTGGAGATAGGTAACAATGGGCTTGTGATGTAGTGATGTCGTGAGACAAATTTACACAAGAATATGCCACTTATTGACTTGTTATGACATGAAAAATGCTAATCAAAGTGGACCAAAATTATGAAGGAAAAGAGCACGTGTATGCAATTTACACCATTACATTTTGCCTCAACTTCTATGTGCATGCAAATTGTTAGGTGAACGAATGTTAAAATAAAACAAGTAATCAACATACAAATAAAAGATCATCCTATGACATGAAAAATGCTAATCAAAGTGGACCAAAATTATGAAGGAAAAGAGCACGTGTATGCAATTTACACCATTACATTTTGCCTCAACTTCTATGTGCATGCAAATTGTTAGGTGAACGAATGTTAAAATAAAACAAGTAATCAACATACAAATAAATATTTTCTTGACACTTAAAAGATATATTTTTAGCGTAAAGTATATATTTTAGTCTTGAATTCTTTTTGCAATGGCACTCCATCAAAAACTACAAAATAAAAGAATTCTATCAATGATTAGCATCTATCACACATTTAAAGTAGGCACTAACTTTAACTTGCTTGGAAAAGAACACTCTTCAAAAATAATAAAAGTAAAGAAAAGGGTAAGACACATAATATAAAAAAAATGGTAAAACCCCTACAAAGTGGATATGTAAAAAGACTTTTACTAGAATGGCAATATTGGTAAAGCTTCCCTAGACATGATAATAATTGTGACCATTTTATTTAAACCCCAAATTACAAAAGAATTATTGATTATATATATGTTATTCCACACCGCTAATTAGTTTTTGATTAATAAAGTAGTGAGAACAAGGGCACTGACCCTTTACATAGCAAAACTATTAAAAATCATAGCGCATAAACAACACTATAACAACAATTAACAACAACTATCAGCAAAAAGGAACCAAGTCTTTAGAAATCAGAAACAACAACAAAAAACAAAAAACAAACTACAGGGGTGCCTTGCGCACCCCAATGGCATCCATAGCACTGTTCCATTTATTTGCTAGGAACTTGTAGAGGTCCCTAGCCTCCTGCTTGTCCTCCTCAATGTTCGCATAGTGTTCCCTCAGTAGAGAGAGGGTGAGCGCGGAGCTATGCAAAACGTGCACATGGAATTTGTTAAGGCCCACCATTTGGGCTTCCCAAGCCTCCATCTTGTTCTTGAGCCGGTTGACATCCTCCTTGATAGTCTGCAGATCAAGCACAGGGCCGAGCTTTTCAATTCTTTACTTGATGTCCAGCATATCCGTGCTCAACTTTTCCATTTGTTGGAGAGTAGAGACCTCCTGGGGGTTCTCAGCATCCATGTCATCCGTAGTTTCTTTAGTCTCTTTGGGCACACCACTAGCAAGGGAGTTATCACTATCATTAACCAGACCCATCAGAGGGATAGAATGCATCACCTGTTCAATCATTTTTGAATCCGAGTCCAAATTACCAGATTCCAGTGCTTTGCTATTAGAGATTTCCACGCCCATAAGACCCTCAGTGTCCATGTTCATAGGGGGTGTATCCTTATCATCAATGAAGTCCTGGGTTTCCATTTCAGAGATACTCATGTCAGCGGTACCAATAGTGGTCGGAACCATGGGGTCCCTATTCACATTCACATCCACAACATCCCCATCAGGCCCCCCCATAGTGGTATTAGGGCCCTCCTCCTTCTTATCCCCAATGGAGTCCTCCTTAGAGTCCAAATTCTCGATCACCGGGGTCTACTTTTTGCGGATTTTGGAAGCAAGTCTGGAGGATCTCCTTTTAACCTCGAAATTCGGGGAAGGATTGTCGTTCTCAGCATCCTTAGAGGAAGAATTGTCATAAAAAATAATGTGTTTGCGTTTAGTGGGGGTTTTTCTTTTGCCCTTGGACAGGGAGCGAGAAGCACTGGGAGAGGCAAAAAGAGTTAAACTAGGGGAGATCGCCGATAAGGAAACAACCGAGGCATAAGCAGGCAGGGACATGGTGGCCATAGCAAAGCCCTCATGGGGATATTGGAAGAATCTAGGGAAAGCCATAGACATGGCCGTGAGCTGTTGGGGAGTCGACATGGGGGGCTGAGAGAGCAAAAGATTCTAGGGGGGCAAAGAGCCTCATGGAATTTATACAACTTGTAAATGAGGCCCTGGTGGAGGAGGTAGGGAGGCTTATCCCCATGCTTGGGGTCCATGGTGTCTTTAACAAATCTCTCTATAGAGTGCAGGAAATAAAATGACAGATAAAGTAAATCATTGTTATGGAAGTGATTGAGGAGGGGCAAATGGTAGTAGTAGAATACCTTATACCTGCCTTCGAGAGTGAAGTAATTCATGATCATGAGGCAGATCATGTTCCATGGGTGCTTGAGATCCTTTTGAGAAAACCCACCTTATAGCTTGATGAGTTCTTTGCGGTTATGGAAGAACCACTTCAAACCTTCACTATTTGCAACATGACTGGTATGCTTCCAACAGCAACCATCAAGGGTTAGCTTCGTAGCTTGGGAAATAGTCTCCACAGAGACATCAAAGGCAATGCTGCCAACCAAGACCCACTTCCTAGATCAGGAGGAGGTAAAAGAAATTGAGAGTTTCTCATCATGGCCCTTCAGGCAATCCATAAAATCAACAACCCCACCTTCAACACATAAGTTCCAGACTAGGGGCTCATTTTTTAAATCATTTGGATTATTCGGTTCATATCTAACTCTGTCGCCCCCCATGTCCTCCACCAACAGAGCTTCTTTAGTCATGAAACAAAGAAAGTTGCAGAGACCCTTCGAGAAGCGAGCCAAGAAGAGAAAATGGGAAGTGTGCGAGCCCAACGTCAATAAATGAGAAATGAAGTTGGACGCATGGGAAAAAATGAAGTCACTTTTAGAAATGATTTCCTGGTTACGAGGCATTAAGTGCCAGCAAATACCAGTGGCAACCAACTCGTTTCCAATCCAGTCATACCTCATCATGACTCTGCAAGCCTAAGTGAAATGTTGACACAACAATTCGTGCATCATCGCTAGCCTAGCTGAATGAGTCACCACCACATCAGAAGGGATCGAAGGGATATTTCCAATATTTGAATTATGAAACCACCACCTCCAGACTGCCCCGAGGGAAGAGAGGAGGGTAAGGGAAGAACTTGGAAGCCGCTCAATCATTAGTGAAGATTTTGGATTTCTCTTCTTGGAGAAGGAAGTTAACATGGTCTGGGAGGGAGTTGTGACTCCTCCAACATCTCATCCCTGAGAGGTTTAGGCCAATGGTTGCCATGGCGTCCGCCACATGGTTACCTTCCCTGTAGATATGCATAACCCTGAACGAGTCAAGCCCGAAGATGAGAGTCAAGGTGTCCTTGATGGTTCCCTCATTTATCTAATTAAGCTTATTCCACCCTTTGACAACATCAATGATAAGCTTGGAATTCCCCTCAATGTCCATAATCTTGATTCCCATGGAGAGGGCAATGTGAATTCCCTAGGCTAAGGCCATCACTTCAGCCTGATTAGAGGAATGCCCATTCAGGTTAATTGCATAAGTAGCAACAAGGGCCCCTGGATGGGATCTAATAACCCCTCCACCAGCAGTCAGGTCCCCTTGGCAGCCCCATCAAAATTGAGTTTAAAATTTGTAGCCAGGGGGAACCAGACCGTGCTTTGTCTTAGAAGTCTCTTAGAGAAGTCAACAAGAGAGAACGAGGGGGGAAGGTTCCAATGTCTATAAATTTCCTAGTCCCAGGTAGGGGGGGCTTGGATGCCATTTGAGTTTTAGAAACAAAGATATTCTCAAGAATCAATTTGAGGAATCGAGAAAATACAATTTCCACAGAGGCATCTTTATCTCTGAATATCCCGTCATTCCTTTCCTTCCAGATACACTAGCTCACGTGGGGGGGGGGGATCTTCTTCCACAGTTGTTGGATAAGGGGGTTGGAAGAGGGGCCCCAAAACTCTTGAGACAGATTTAACAAATTATCATTCATAAACCAACAAATATTAAGCTTACTGTAGACCATCCCCCATAACTCTCGAGTGAAGGCACAGTGGAGGAAGAGATGGGCAGGAATTTCTTCATCATTTTTGTAGAGGATGCATCTGTTAGGGAAATGAAATCCCCACTTGGCCAAGTTGTCTTGGGTCAAAATTTTGTTGAGGAGAGTAGTCCACCAGAAGAAATTAACCTTGGGGAGGAGTTGGGGATTCTAGACCTCTTTCCAGATAGAGGAGTAAACAGGCTCCCTAAGTAAGCTAGTGTAGGTAGTTCTGACAGAGAAGTCTCCAAAGGGGTCCCACTTCCAAATAAGTCTATCCTCCCTAGGAAACAGGGGGAGAAATATACCGGCCAAAAGATTTTGGAGCTCTCTAGTAGCAGGGAGGAGGAAGGGATGGTCAATGCAACAGTCCTCCAAGGCCCTCCAAGTGCAATTGCTGGAGTAATCATTGACCCTTTCACCAAAGAAGCCTTTGGTGGCATCTCGTAGTTGTCTTAGGGAGGGGGAAGAAGCAAGGGGTCTCTCCCCTAATCAGCAATCTTCCCAGAGGAGAATGTTCCTGCCATTTCCAATAAGCCACCTCAAACCATGAGATAAAGGGTCCCTGCAGCTCAAGATGTTATTCCAAATTTTGGAACCCCTGGGAATGCCCTCCTCTTTCAGAACAGAGGAAAAGCCCTCATTACCGAGGTACTTAGCCCTAATGATCCTACTCCAATCCGTATCCTTATTCCAAAGCTTCCAGGTAATTTTAGTCATAAGGGCCTTATTGAACCTTGAGATCTCACGGGTTCCCAAGTTGCCCATGGCCTTGGGAAGACAAACTTTGTCCCAACCCACCAAGGTGAGCCTCTTCTTTTCTTCCATTCTTGTCCAGAGGAAAGCATTTTGAATGTTTTCCAGCTTAGCAGCCATAGCCACAGATACCTTGAATAGGGAGAGAAATTACATAGGGATCCCCTGGAGGGAGGAGGAAAGCAGCTGCAACTTCCCAACACTACTCAAGAATCTACCTTTCCAACCAGCCAACTTCTTCTGCATTCTTTCAAGGATAGAGATCCAGAAGGAATTAGAGACATCTTTAACAGTCAAGGGGAGGCCTAGGTAGGTGCCAGGGAGGGAGGCCCTTTGACAACCAATGATTCTGTAGACTTTATCTTGGAGTTGGGCATTAGTGTGAAAGAAGTAAATGCTGCTCTTTTCATAGTTAATGTGTTGGCCAGATGCTAGAGCATAGGCGTTGAGAAAGAATTTCCAAGCTTTAGCTTCCCAAACAGAGGAGATACCAAAAATAATAGTGTCGTCAATGAATTGTTGTAGAACATTGGGGGGCGCTATAGAGGCAGGTTTGATGCCCAGAAGAGTGCCCCTATGAACGATAGAGTTCAAGTTAGAGGCCAACACTTCAGCAAGGATGATGAAGAGGTAAGGGGATAGAGGATCTCCTTTCCGCAACCCTCTAGAGGCCCTGAACTTCTCCAAGGGGCTCCCGTTTAGCAGCACAACGTAGGTAATAGTAGATATGCATTCCCCAATAAGTTTGATGAGTTTGTCTCCAAACCCCATAGCTTTGAGAACTTTGAAAAGGAAGTTCCAGTTGACCCTGTCATAAGCCTTGGAGATGTCAAGCTTGAGAACCATCCCCGACTGATGACACTTATCCATGGAGTGGATAATCTCATGAGTAGAGATGACCGCATCAAGAATCTGTCTACCTGGAACAAAACCCTTCTGGGAGGGGCTAATCAAAGGATCCAAGAAAGGTTTGAGCCTATTGATAATAACTTTGCTGAATTTTTTTTATAAATAGTGTTGCAGAGACTGATAGGGCAAAAGTCCTTGAGAGTAGATGCCTCCTGAGTTTTAGGGACAAGGGAAATGAAGGTGTGATTGAGTTTGTTAAGGAGCCTTCCCGATCTGAAAAAATCTCTAATAGATAGAACAACATCAAGGCCCACCACATCCCAGAAATATTGAAAAAAAGCCAGGGGGAAACCATCAGGACCTAAGGCTTTGAAGGGGCCCATAGCAAAAACAACAGTCTTTGTTGGCATTTTTGATGACGTTGTTGTGATTGTCATTGATGGACACACACTTGCTTTGAGATCACTTTTTGTATGTATGAGTTATGCTCAACCGATATTTGTTCCAACTGGTATTATGTATTATAGTCTTTAGACTATCGATGTTTTGCAGAAAGTGTTTACCGATCCCAAGCGGTATGAAGACCCAAGCAGTATGAAGACCTCAAGCGATTCGAGGATCCCAAAGCGGTACAAAGAAACAAAGTGGTTGTTATCATTTTTCCCAGTCTTCATTTTGGCAAACCGGTAGTTGGTAAAATCTGTGAACCGGTAATCAGTAAAATATGTGAACCGGTAATAGATAAATGTATGAATCGGTATTACTCTATGATGAGTTACCAATCGGTATTATTTTTGTGATGAGTTATCATCCATCGACACTTTGGCGGTGATTTTATGTCGTGTTACCAAATGTGTCCAAATGCACTAAACCTAGGAACTTGTAATGTAATCCTATTGGACCAACATGAAATCAGATTCCTTTATAAGGACACCATGTCTAGGGTTTTAGAAGTAGTTAGGGTTTTGTGTGGTTGATGAGGTTTTTGCATGTGCGATCACAGAAGAAGATTAGGTCTGTGTGAAGAAACAGAGTGTGAAGATTTTGAAGACTGAAGTAATGCTGAAATGCATTAACAATGAGCTATCAAGGATCTAACCAAGCATATTGTGCTAGTATTCAAATTACTCACTTGTTGATTACTCACATCTTCAACAAGTCTGTAACCCTTAACCGAGTAGGCCTGACAAAACCTTTGTAAATCCTCTAACAAGGTGGTTCACAACTGTGGATCTGAAATCCTCTCACAAGGTAGTCTTTAATCAGACTTATCTCCTAACAGAGATTGAGATTCCTAACAGGATCTGTTCTGGTAATGAACATTGTATGACCTTAACCAGTCTGGTTACTATTCTGCAAATAGTTACTTGTGAGTTTCATCTCACCATGGTTTTTCCCATTTGGGTTTCCACATCAAAATCTCTTGTGTTATGGTGATTGTGCTTCTGTGGGTGAATGCCTTATTTGCTATTTGGTTTGCATTTGTGTTAACCGGTTTGTAAGCAAAACTGTTATACCGATTTACTGCTAAACTGTTTAAGTGTTTAAGTTTAGTATTTTTTGGTATACTAATTCACCCCCCCTCTTAGTATTCATCAATTGGTATCAGAGCCAACCTTTCTATAAGTCTATAGCGTCCTAAAATTGTGACACTTGCAATTTCGACTGCATTTCGGTCTTCACGATGGCGACGCAACATGCAACCTGAATGGAGACCCCGAAACCTGATTATGACACTGAAAACTGCATTTTTCAAGTACCCTGGCCTGAACCTCCTTGCACCCTGCTGTCCCAGGAGGTGGGACCAGAGCGCCCAGCGCCCTGGTCCCTCAGGATCAGGGCGCCCAGCGCCCTGGTCCCCAGGACCATGGCGCCCAGCGCCCTGGTCCCCAGGACCATGGCGCCCAGCGCCCTGGTCCCCAGGACCATGGCGCCCAGCGCCCTGGTCCCTGGGTCCTATTTTGGGCCCGGTCTCCTAAGGGGTCTCGGGTCTTTTTGTTTGCAATTTGGAAATTAACTTTCCTGGTCGGCCTAAGGTCAGGAAAATCAGTCTATCAGCCCTAATTGACAAGTATATAAACTACATTTGCCTCTCCCATTTGGGGAAGAAGGTCATATGATGAAAAAGGCGTGGAAACTATACTCAAGCATTCAAGCATTCAAGCATTCCTTCAAGCAATTGATCATTTCAAGTCTCCATTCAAGGCTAAGTGTTGCATTCAAGACAAGGATTCAACCATTGAAGAGGAGATCACATACTACTACAACATACAACATACAACATCTAAACCTTCGCACATAAGGATACAAACATCCTTAGAACAAGGTATTAGTACTTGTTTTACAGTCATTTACATTTACAGCTCTTGCTCATTTCTTGGTTAATTCCAAAACCGGGGTTTGACCTAAAGGCAAACCCCTAATCCCTAACCCCCCAATCGTCTTCGCTTTTCTGTGTGTAGGTTGCAGGTACGCGGCTGAGATTGAAGATTTGGAATCCTTGTGCAGAGACGAACAGATCCCCCTTCGTTTCGCGGATTTTTCGGAGGACCGTGGCGCCGGGCGCCATCGTCCCGACAACTTTTGCTCAAATTTGCAGGACAGCGCCGTATCGACATTTTACTGCTAATTCCAGGTCCGCAGCTTCATACTGTATTCCTATCTTAGTTTATAAGCGAATCTTTGTCACTTTTTATGCATTCCTAGCTCAATTCTTCTATGCACATTCTTTACAAAAGAGGGTAGCCTTGCTGTCTTAACCCTTGAAACTCATTTAGCATCCAATCTTGCATTGCGTGGGATTGGATCTTGTGGGTTTCAACCCCTCTTTTGAATGTAAAGTATCCCCCCTAAGTGAAAACCATTGAATCCTAGCGAACCTCCCTTCTCTCTCCTTGGAGTTGGAAGAGGGGAGAGCAACTAGGGTTCGATCGCGATTTTTTCGCTTTACATTTTGGTGAACCCGACATGAACATCCTTTCTGATTTTTCATGCTTAGATCTGAAAAAATTGATTACATTTCCATGTTTGATCTTTTGCAAAATTTTAGAGGTGATTGCATAAAAACCCTAAAATTTTTTTTTAGTAATTAAGCTTGTGAAATGTCTAAATGATAATGCTTGTTTCAGATCTATCCTTCTATTACAAATTATCAATTCATATTTGTGCTTTAATTTTGAAAATTAAGTGGTTAAGTGTCAAAACCCTAATTTTTGAAACCCTCTTGATTCAACCTTTGTCTGACAATTTGACTGATCAAAACATCTCCAAATCAGCTGTAACTTTGGATTCCGCAATAAAATCACAATATCTTTCATCCCTGAGAATTTGGAAAAAAGTTGCGAGGACCGTGGCACCGAGCGCCATCGTCCCCGACATTTTTTTTGAAATTTCGGGAGCAAGATCTTACTGTATTTTCCTGCTAAAATCCAGAATTTTGGCTGGTTTTATCAATTATAACACCTTCAAAATTACAGTCAAAGTTGGTCTTGTGATTGCTTGGATTAAGATTTTTAAACATTCAAAAATCATTGAAACTGAAATTTTGTGTCAAAATTGTGTTCTTACTGTCCTAAATCTGAAAAGTGCGTTAACATTCATTAAAAATTTCAGTGCTTTATTCAAATTCTTGCATTTTGTGACTTTTGAAATTAAGTGCTTAATTACAACAACTTTGATTTCCGCTTTCAAAATTGAATTTTGCGTGAAATTGAGTCAATTTTTAAATTTCAAAACTTGCATTGCTTTTGACATTCCCTCTAAAATCATAAAATTCAAAATTTCAGTTTCCCTCTCTTTTTCAAAATTCAAATTTTGCATTTTTCGACAATCTGGGTAGGGTTCAATTTTGAGATTGCCACTTTAATTTGGCCTATCTACAGATCGTAAAATCACTCAATTTTTTCAGATTGGCTTTAAAATCATCATACCTTTCATCCCTGCAAATTTCGAAAAAAGTTGCAAGGACCGTGTTGCACTCCGAGCGCCACGGTCCCGGACATTTTTTCTGAAATTTCAGGAGACTGTCGTGATTGCATTTAACAGCTTAAATCCAGAAGATTGGCTGATTTTACTGAAAATTGCTACCTCTAAAATCAAAATTTTCTCTGCTTCTCTAGTGCATGAGTTTTACAACAATAAGCCCTACTTACACTATTCCCGTTAGACGAAGCCGTAGAATTAAGTCTTTCCGAGGTTTAATTACCGAGGAGATGGAACCTAATTTGAATAGCCTTTTTAACGAGGACATGGGTAATTCCTCTAATCCTCCTAATGATGAAGAAGCTCTCCATGAGGTTTCTGAAGAACAACTTTCGAAATTGGATAACCAATTTGACGATTTTCGACAATGGATGTCTCAAGAATACCCTGATAGTCAAGCTCTTCCTTTAATTGAGGGTCTAAAATGTATGCTTCAAAGTGATAAGAATGGAATTGATATTTTGCGTGGTATTTCACACATTGTGAATTCGAACGTGATGCCTATGAAGAGTTGTGCCGAAACTTTAGGTTATTCACAACCTCCTACACAAGTCAATCATTCTATTCCTTTGATGACTTCTATTGCTAGCATACCTACCTTTACATCAAACATAATGGCTACTTCTACACAAGACATTCCTCCTGTGATCACTAGTCATGGGGGCAATCCTTCCTTTTCAATTAACCCTCTTCCTTCATTCAATCCGACTCCTTCATTCACTCCTTCAATGAGTGTTCCTATTACATCTTCACAAATGAACATGACGCAAGGGGGCAATTCATTTAACCATTCCATTCCTCCTTGTAGTGTTCCTCCTGTCCAATCATCTCCTATGACTAATTATCATAGGGTCCCACCACCTTACTCTTTACCTTCTTTCAATAACATAACACCTCCATCTCAATCTAACACATCTAATATGAACTCTTCGACTGAAGCGACCATTAACAATCTTGCACAAACTGTCTCTTCTTTACAACAACAAATTGCCTCTATGAACCAATCTAAGTTTAGTGTGCCCACATTTGATGTTGCGAGCCCACTTTCTCTTGACATTGTTCGAGCTATCCCTCCTAAACATGTTGAAATCCCGCATTTGGAGCTTTATAATGGTAAAGGTGATCCTCTAACACATGTTAAGACTTTTCAAACAATTTGTACTGATTTTGCTTATGACCCAAGGTTGCTTGCAAAACTATTCACTAGAACATTAAGAGACAAAGCCCTACAATGGTATTGCTCGTTGCCTTCCTATTCTATTACTTCTTTCGAACAACTTGCAAATGCTTTCATTCAACAATTTCAAAACAATGTAAGTCCTAAAGTTACTTTGATTGATTTAATGCATTGTAAACAAGGTGTTAAAGAAAAAGTGACTGATTTCATTGGTAGATATAAGCATTTGTATGCTCAAATTTCTTTTCCAGTGCCTGACAATGATATTCAAAGAATCTTTATTTCTAATTTACAAAAAGATATTCGAGACAAACTTCTGTTTTCTGAGTTTACTGCTTTCCAACAGTTGTGCGCAACTCTTCACAATTATCAACTGACTGTGAGTCAAATGGAACAAGCAAATCCTATGACTCCGAGTGATAAGGGTGATAGCAGTCAACAACCATTTGGGAAGTTTAAACCGAACAGAGACTCCATCAAATTCAATGAAAACATCATCAACAACAATGTGAATGCAGCATCAGGTGTGCCTCCTATTTCTAAATTTTTCAAGAAAGAAAGAAAGTATACTCCTTTGAATGAATCATTGCATAGTATTATGAATAAATTATTGGAACAAAATGTGCTTACTCTTCCTCCTATAAGACAAATTGATCCTGCAAAGATTACTTCACCTTATTTTGATAACAAAGCCTTTTGTCAATTTCATCGTCAGCCTGGGCATGATACTGAAAAATGTTTTTCTTTAAAGGGTAAAATTCAAGATTTGATTGATAATAATACTATTTCTGTTTCTGGAGTGAATGATAAAGGTAACACATCTGTAGCTCCTCCTAATCAAAATCTTCAGATTTTCACTGATCCATTACCTTCTCATACCTCTAATGCGATTGAGACTAATGATTCCTCTTTTTCATCTAATGGTCTTGTGTCTGTGACTCCAAATGTGATTAACTTTGTAGAGCAGCAAGAAAACCCTAAAGAACCTTCCATCACATTTGATTCTAGTGAAACTATCAGGGCACCTGATGGTCCTTTATACATAGTTGCAAAAGTCAAGAATACACCTTGCCGTGGAGTGCTTATTGATCCTTCGTGCATGGTTAATGTTATTACTGAAGAATTTCTTTTTACTTTGCAATTGAATCAAGTGATTTATGACAAAACAGATGTGATTGTGAAACTATTTGATGCATTTTCTTCTCCTGCAATTGGTTCTATTACATTGCCTATTGAGGTCTATAACAAATCCCTTGATGTGAACTTTGCTATTATTCCATCTTCCGAACAATTTCATGTGAAGCTTGGCTATCCTTGGCTATCTTCCATGAAAGCTATTGCTTCTCCTATACATAAGTGTTTGAAATTTCCCCATAATGGTGAAGTTGTTACTGTCAATCATAGCCTCTTTAAACCAGCTGAAAGAACCTCTAGTGTTCCTCTTGATTACTTTTGGCCTAAACAATTCCAATCCCTTCCTCCGCGAAGTGATCATCTTTTCAAATCTTATCAAAAGTGGAAAACAGATATGATCCTATCTTTAAGTGAACCTAGAACACCTAAACTTGACATTCCTATCATTCTTGAGAAGGAAGTTCTTCCTTTAAAAGATAAAACTAATGTCTTTCCTCAAGAAGATTCCCAACCCATCCCTATGGATGTGACTATGTCTATATCTAATAAACTTCATAAAAGTAGACCTATCCCTCCTCGTCATGATGGACTTGGTCTCCTTCCTAAACCAAATATTCCTCCCTTATATGGAGCAGTTCCTCCTCCTTCTTTTTATAGAGAGAAGAGACCTTCCTCTTCTCCTATTATTCAACCTAAGAGACCACAACCTAAACACCCAAGTGATAGGGATGAGAACATTCCTCCTCCTCAATCTTCTTCACTTCCTACTAAGACTAGACGAAATCGTTCTGCACGTGAACGCCGACGAAAGCGTCGTCTTAGAGCTCAAACATTGCAATCTCCAAAAACACCTTCAACAAGCATTATTCCATTTTCTCCTCAGCCGGACATTGAGCCTAAATCTCCTAAACATAAGATGCATGATGGTCTTGATCCTGTGCGAGTTAAAGATCCTATTTTTATAAATCTTGACGATGATATAGATGAAAATGTTATTCATGATGAAAATGTTACTCCTGTTCATTCTGATAGTGAATATGAACTTGTTGATATTGATAACCATTTATCTACTGAATTTTCTAAAGCACTTATCTTAGCTCCTAGACAAGAACAATGTGGCTCGGAACATGAACATAGCCCTTGTTTGGATCTTGTGATAGCTCCATCTGCTGTGTTGAATGTTCCTCCTCTAGCGTGTTCCCTGCCTTCCCGAAACATTGATCAACAAGATCGGGGGGTAGATGACGTGCTAGACTAGTTACATTAGCATAGCAGATTCTCTCCTCCTCTCTTGTGTTACTTCTTCTATATGTTATTCTCATTCTTCTATTTTTTGTCCTTAGTGTTGTCTACTTGAGGACGATGCAAAGCATTGAGATCTCTCAATCTCTATCATGTTGACTCAAAAGACACATGTGTTCCCTTCTTCTAGGTGACCTTCCTTGATTGGGGAATGAAGAACAATTATGCATACGTACATATGATATATACATGACTTATCATACAGCATACTGACCCCAAGGAAAGCGAAGTCACCTCGTGCTTTGTGTTTTGTGTCTATTATCCTTGGGCTTATCTCACACTTGGGGGCTAAATCCTTGCGATAACATGCTCCTTTCCTTTCTCATTCTTATGTGTATCACTACGTTAAAACAATCACCCCCGGTGAGGCATGTGCGATCGCTTTAACGTAGGGGGGCATACATCCCGTTCATATCTTTTCAAGATACTTGAAAATTTCTTGACAAATTTAGCTTTGCCTTGAAAATTCTTGATATCTTTCTTGCATGACTCATAGTGAGGGAACCTTACTACTGACAGTCATGGTTCTCCCTCGTGATCTTCCCTTTTACTTTGTCAATCGAAGTCGTAAGATCCTTAGTCCACTAGGGGCTTGGCGTGTCTTGCCTCCTTGACGTGGTGAAAGTCTTTCAATGTTGTTTCCTTTTACTTTACTGGAAGTATGAGCATACATACTCCCGCTAAAGTGGGGGCTAAATGTAGCATCCTAAAATTGTGACACTTGCAATTTCGACTGCATTTCGGTCTTCATGATGGCGATGCAACATGCAACCTGAATGGAGACCCCGAAACCTGATTATGACACTGAAAACTGCATTTTTCAAGTACCCTGGCCTGAACCTCCTTGCACCCTGCTGTCCCGGGAGGTGGGACCAGGGCGCCCAGCGCCCTGGTCCCTGGGTCCTATTTTGGGCCCGGTCTCCTAAGGGGTCTCGGGTCTTTTTGTTTGCAATTTGGAAATTAACTTTTCTGGTCGGCCTAAGGTCGGGAAAATTAGTCTATCAGCCCTAATTGACAAGTATATAAACTACATTTGCCTCTCCCATTTGGGGAAGAAGGTCATATGATGAAAAAGGCGTGGAAACTATACTCAAGCATTCAAGCATTCAAGCATTCCTTCAAGCAATTGATCATTTCAAGTCTCCATTGAAGGCTAAGTGTTGCATTCAAGACAAGGATTCAACCATTGAAGAGGAGATCACATACTACTACAACATACAACATACAACATCTAAACCTTCGCACATAAGGATACAAACATCCTTAGAACAAGGTATTAGTACTTGTTTTACAGTCATTTACATTTACAGCTCTTGCTCATTTCGTGGTTAATTCCAAAACCGGGGTTTGACCTAAAGGCAAACCCCTAATCCCTAACCCCCCAATCGTCTTCACTTTTCTATGTGTAGGTTGTAGGTACGCGGCTGAGATTGAAGATCTGGAATCCTTGTGCAGAGACGAACAGATCCCCCTTCGTTTCGCGGATTTTTCGGAGGATCGTGGCGCCGGGCGCCATTGTCCCGACAACTTTTGCTCAAATTTGCAGGACAGCGCCGTATCGACATTTTACTGCTAATTCCAGGTCCGCAGCTTCATACTGTATTCCTATCTCAGTTTATAAGCGAATCTTTGTCACTTTTTATGCATTCCTAGCTCAATTCTTCTATGCACATTCTTTACAAAAGAGGGTAGCCTTGCTGTCTTAACCCTTGAAACTCATTTAGCATCCAATCTTGCATTGCGTGGGATTGGATCTTGTGGGTTTCAACCCCTCTTTTGAATGTAAAGTCTCCCCCCTAAGTGAAAACCATCGAATCCTAGTGAACCTCCCTTCTCTCTCCTTGGAGTTGGAAGAGGGGAGAGCAACTAGGGTTCGATCGCGATTTTTCCGCTTTACAAAGTCTAACCACTTGGAAGGAGATATGGGGGAATACACTGTGAGGGAACTTACTCATCGTCTCACTCAGACTGAGAAAGCCTTTGATGAACTCAAAGTCAAATATAAAGCCTCTCTAGCAAAGAGAAGAGAGCATGCTAAGAAATTGATGGAGATTACTGAAAATAGTTCTTCTGATGAAGGAGACATGGAAGCCCTAGTTGAAGAAGTTGAAAAACTGAATGAATCTAATGCTAACCTAAGAAGGGAACTAGAAGGACTAACTATCAGAATGTGTCAAGAGCTTGAGAACTAGAGGAAAGCTGAAGATCTGGTAAAAGACAAAGATCATGAGATCTCCAAGCTGAAGCAAGAAATCAGTGCACTTACTATTCATCTCCAAGAGAGTAAAGTGAAAAAAGAAGAAATGCAAGGTGAACTAAACATGGCTATTTCTGAGAATGCAACCTTAAAGGAATCCAATGTTGCTATTTCCAAAGAACTCACTGAGTCAAAGGAAATACTTGCCAAATTCAATAAGAGCACTGTTAAGCTAGAACAAAAGCTTGAATCAGCAAAACCGGTGAAGAATACCACTGGACTTGGTTTTTCTAGTTATGAGGAAGGTGAGACCTCTGGAACAAAAGATGGAGCATCAAAGAAGCAACCAACACCAAAGGATAAAGCTAAGCAAAAGTTCAAACTCGTTTGCTTTAATTGTCTCAAGGAAGGACACACTGCCAATGTATGTAGAAGTAAGGCTTACAATAATTTTCCCTACTTTTTAAACAATAAGCCTAGATCCAATAGATTCAATGGTAACTGTTATGCATGCAACAAGTTTGGGCATAAAGCATTTGAGTGTAGGTCTATTATACACAACACTAGAAGATATCCTCAAAGGAGTCAAGGAGTTTTTCCTAAATCCTCTGTGAACCGAAATCCAAACCAGTATAATGCCTATGACCATCAGTCAGGTGGTGGTGGCTATTAAGCGGCAACAGGTTGGAGAGCAACCTATTTGATTTGTCATGGTAGCTATCACACTGATGCAACATGCAGAAGGAAGAATGGTAGAATGAATAATGGACCATGGAGAACACTTGGAATGGTTTGCTATCATTGCAACAAACTGGGACACCCTGCCAGAACTTGCAGAATGAGAAAGAACATATCAGATGATATACCGGTCACTCCGGAAAGAAAGATTAATGTTGAAACTCTTAAAATAGATATGAAGACAACATGGAAGAGGAAACCTGAAGAAGTGTCACAAGAAGAACCAGTTTCTGCACCTAGTGTGGAAGTCGCTGAACCAGCAAATTAAGCTTTGAAAAAGCTTAGGGGGAGCAAAATGGTGAAATGTTTCGAACCCCCGATTTACACCGGTAAAAGACCTTAACTGGTATGTGATACCTGTCAATTGGCAGAAGACCGAAAACAGTAAAAGGAAAATTAGGGTTTACGCCCTAATGGTGGAGCATTTATTATGGTAGGTGAAGAATTTGTTTAAAAGGTATTTTCAAGCCATTTTCACTTATCATTTGCGAGCAAAGAAATTTTCAAGTGCAAAGCGACAAAAGGCGATTTGTCTTGCGATTCAGAGAGATTTCAAAACTTTGAAAGAAGAATCCAGAGATAATATCAATCAGTCAGGTGATGAACACAAAGTGGTAATCCAACAACTGAAGTAGTGTGTGGTGAAGCTGAAGTTACAAACCCTAAATTGCGGATTTCTGAAGGTATTTATCAAAAATTCTTGTTTATCCTTTTATCATGGCTTCTGCATCACACTCCAGTCCTAGTGCACCTGATGATTCAGTAGATTTCATCCAATGGAAGGCAAAATACAATGCCCTATCCCAGATACCTGTTGGTGTTATAGTTGAGGAAGGTATTTTAGATTATATTGATTGCAAAATAGAAGACCTAGGATCTCTAGTGATCCATTCTCAGTTAAGTTTATTCTGCAGGAAGGACAAGAAAATAAAACTAGAATATAGCATCTTGGAAAAGAAGAAGCTTCACAATGCGATGTATTTTCTTGAAGAGTTCATAGAAGATCATATTCAAATCATTCTAAGTAGAGTGCACGGTGAGAAAATGTATCTTGAGTGCACACATGACATCACACCTGAAGCCATTCACGCCGTCACCGGTTTCTGTAACGTTGGAGATGTGCCAGCCCTAAGGAAAGTCATTAAGATGGAAATGACCAAGCTCACCGGTTCTGTGAGTGACCAATGAGGAATGACCGTCAATACCATCAAGGATGATCTGGTCAAATATGCTTGTATGGTGATAGGTTACCTGACGTTCTATGCTAGTAGAATTAACTCTGTCTCTACTGCAGCGGTAAATGCCACCTACAGGATCATCATGGAAGATGCCTCGTTTGATTTATGCACTTGTATGCAAAGGCAACTTCTGGTGAACCTGAAGTCAATTAAACAGGACAATGCCTTAAGATTTAAATTTGGACAACTGCTAGTAGGAATGTTTTTCTATTTTCAAGGCTATTTCCCAGGAGTCGGTGATATACAATGGTCTGCTGACCAACCGGTTACCAAGCAAATTAGAGAGAGTCTACAAGTGGTAGGAACTGGTTATCCTGAAGTCTTGAACAAATACTTTGATGAGTTCAGACGCAAGATGAGCTAGAGGGTGAGAATATCTGGTGATATTGTCAAGAAGTATGAAGAGGACATCCGCTTTATCATCAGAGTAGATGACTGCATAATGGAGGCAGTTGAGCCTAGAAAAGAAGAAGTGGAGCCCATGGGATATGAGGTAATGTATGACATGCTAGACGGGTATGCCTCTACCCTACTTGCCTCACCTCTTGATCCTAAGAAGAAGAGAACCGACACCTATTTGGAGAGGGTAACACCGATTGAAGAACCTTCAATAAAGAAGGGAAAGGCAATGCCATCTGTATTAGCACTGGTTACTTCAGCAAGTCCTAAAGTGACCAAGTGGTCACGGACAAAGAAGAAACCAGAAGCTGCACCTTCCAAGGTCTTTGAAAGGAAGCGGAAAACTAAGAACACCTCACCAGACTCAGAGGATACAAAACCTGAGGTACAACTTAAAAAGACTAGGCAAATGAGGAAGAAGACAAAGACAACGCATCATCAGCACCGGTAAATATAGACATTTCCTCTTACAAACCTTTGACACATTGTTAAAGAACTATAAAGAATATTAGGAGAAAGGTGCTAAGTGATTTAATAGATCATTTTGATGATTTTAATGACAATGAAAAGGAGGAAGTTGAACATGAAGTTATTCAATATTTATGTATTAATGACTGATCGCCATCAAAAATTAGATCTGTGACACCAGATTCTTTATATAATTCTTTAGATAACAAATGGCGCATTACCATAGAAAAGGAACAGGAAATAAGAGAAGAAATATTTGCACAATAATTTCCTGATGTGTCAAATTCAGAACTTTATGAAGTTATGGAAAAGTACAAAGGCCTCTTCTTCATGAGAAGAAGAAGACTCCTGTTATTGGAAGGGAAAGTCCCTGAAGTGGTAAAAGATACCCACTTGCATGCCAAAGCCAGTCTGAGGTTGCACTAGGTGTTTGAAGCCAACAAGAAGGCTAAGCAAGAACCAAAAACTAGAAAACCGGATGAGGTGTATGACAGTGAAGGAGAACCAATCACTGAACAAATGGACCCTATTAACATTGATGCTTTGGATGGTGAAAATGTCACTCCAGATGCATCAAAGGATAAGGCTGACAAAGAGAGAGTGGAAAAAGAAAAATAGGACAAAGATAAGGCTGATAAAGTGAAAGTGGAGAAAGAGAAAAAGAATAAAGAGGAAGAGGAGAAGAAGCAAAAGGAAGAGGAGAAGAAACAAAAGGAAGAGGAGAAGAAGAAAGATGAAGAAGAGAAGAAGAAAAAGGAAGAGGAGAAGAAAAAAGAGGAAGAGGAGAAAAAGAAATAGGAAGAGGAGGAAAAGAAAAAGGAAGAGGAGAAGAGGAAACAAGAAGAGGAGAAGAAGAAAGAAGAAGACAAGCAGAAAGAAGAAGATAGAAAGAAGGAAGAAGAAAAGAGAAAGAAAGAAGCAGAGGATCAAAAGAAGGTTGAAGAGGAAAAGCAAAGAGACAGAGAAGGAGGAAGCGACAAAGAGCACACAAGTGGAGACCCCTAAGGCAATCGGTAGTCAAGCCAAACTGACTGACATTACCAGTCCCATTGACCTCCAATCTGCAAATGAAATGGAGTTGCTGCAAAGCATTAAGCTTGCCCAAGAGTGACTAGAAGTGCTAAGGAGGGAGAAGGAACAAGATGTTATTCAAACTGCGGTAGAAACTCTTACCAGTTTGATACCCGGTACCAACCTTCCCAGTACGGATTCCTCTTTGGCCCAACTGAAACTTTTATGCACAGTTGTAGAGGACCAGGTGCAATGCCTGGAAGATGTTGCTGAAGCCAATGCACAAAAGAAGCATCAAAAGGCACTGAACACTGTCTTAGTGAAGAAATTAAACGAGCTCCAGTCAGAACTTCAGAAAGCGCAGAAAGACATAAGAGATGCTATGGATGAGGGGAAATTACTACTCAGTAAGATAAGCCAACCCCATCTATTCTGTGATGATGTGCTTGCTCAGAAAGACAAACTACAATCTGATTTGCAGGCATATATAAGCACCTTCAAGATGCCCTATGATTCCTTCACCACATTTGGGCAAACCATTCACCGGTTTCAACTCCAGACTGCCAGAATAGAGTTGGAAATCACCAACCAAACCAGAGATTTACAGGAACTTCAATTGGTTCTACTACCACGATTGCAAATACTTTAGATGTGCTATCTCAATCTGGATGCCTTAACGGTCACTCAAGAGATGAGTACCTTGGACACCATGGAGGAACAGGTATCCCAGATGCAAACTGAAAGTGAGGTTGCTACCTCATTGCTTGAGTCATGGTCCTTATCCATGAAGACATTTATGCAGGATTTTAAATCGGTTTTTGATAAGTTTCACTCATTATTGTCCTAAACATTAATATAATATTAATGATAATGAGAAACAGGGGTTATTCTGCAATACTTTGTCATTGTTGGCAAAGGGGGAGTAGTGTTCTGTATCTAAAGTTTTGATGCATGCTATATATACTTTCATGTTTATCTCTGTAAGGGAGTAGTATACATTGTATTTTTTTGCAAAAGGGGTAGTGTATATGCTTAAGGGGAGTAATTTTGATTATGACATATTTTTTGTTGTAAAACACTTAGATGTCAAAATTTTTCCTAAGTGTTGCCATCAATGCCAAAGGGGGAGATTGTTGGCATTTTTGATGATGTTGTTGTGATTGTCATTGATGGACACACACTTGCTTTGAGATCACTTTTTGTATGTATGAGTTATGCTCAACCGGTATTTGTTCCAACCAGTATTATGTATTATAGTCTTTAGACTATCGGTGTTTTGCAAAAAGTGTTTACTGATCCCAAGCGGTATGAAGACCCAAGCGGTATGAAGACCTCAAGCAGTTCGAGGATCCCAAAGCGGTACGAAGAAACAAAGCGGTTGTTATCATTTTTCCCAGTCTTCATTTTGGCAAACTGGTAATTGGTAAAATGTGTGAACCGGTAATCAGTAAAATATGTGAACTGGTAATAGGTAAATGTATGAACAGGTATTACTCTGTGATGAGTTACCAATCGGTATTATTTTTGTGATGAGTTATCATCCACCGATACTTTGGCGGTGATTCTGTGTCGTGTTACCAAATGTGTCTAGATGCACTGAACCTAGGAACTTGCAATGTAATCCTATTGGACCGACATGAAATCAGATTCCTTTATAAGGACATCATGTCTAGGGTTTTTGAAGTAGTTAGGGTTTTGTGTGGTTTATGAGGTTTTTGCATGTGCGATCACAGAAGAAGATTAGGTCTGTGTGAAGAAATAGAGTGTGAAGATTTTGAAGATTGAAGTAATGTTGAAATGCATTAACAATGAGCTATCAAGGATCTAACCAAGCATACTATGCTAGTATTCAGATCACTCACTTGTTGATTACTCTCATCTTCGACAAGTCTATAACCCTTAACTGGGTAGGCCTGACAAAGCCCTTGTAAATCCTCTAACAAGGTGGTTCACAACTGTGGATCTGAAATCCTCTCACAAGGTAGTCTTTAATCGGACTTATCTCCTAACAGAGATTGAGATTCCTAACAGGATCTGTTCCGGTAAAGAACATTGTATGACCTTACTCAGTCTGACCTTAACCGGTCTGGTTACTATTCTGCAGATAGTTACTTGTGAGTTTCATCTCACCGTGGTTTTTCCCATTTGGGTTTCCACATCAAAATCTCTTTTGTTATGGTGATTGTGCTTCTGTGGGTGAATGCCTTATTTGATGTTTGGTTTGCATTTGTGTTAACCGGTTTGTTAGCAAAACTGTTATACCGGTTTACTGCTAAACTGTTTAAGTGTTTAAGTTCAGTATTTTTTGGTATACTAATTCACCCCCCCTCCTCTTAGTATTCATCAGACTTGACTTCCTCCTCAAAAACAGGGGCCAAAATAAGGTTGTTATCTTCCACCAAGAGTGGTGGTGGGAGGCAGTTAAGAAGGTCCTCCCCAACAGGGGCCCCCAAGTCATCATCATCCCTAAATAAAGTGGCAAAATAGTTGGTAGTCAGTCTGCTCAAACTATCAACATCATTGACCACCTAATTGTTGTTGTCCATGAGGGAAGAGATGTGGTTTCTATGCCTATGGATAGTAGGAGATCTGTGGAAGAAAGTTGTATTTTGTTCAGCCTCTTTGAGCCATTAAACCCTGGATTTCTGTTTCCAGTAGAGTTCCTCTTTGTGGAAATTTTCCTTCCATTTTCTTCGGACCACAACCTCCTCCATATGGGTAGCTTCAAGGGAGTCACCTTGATCAATATGCTCTTGGATAACAGTCAGTTTACTATTGAGCTCCTTTTTTTGCTTGAAGATATCCCTGAAGGTGTATTTGTTCCAACCCCAGACATTTTTTTTGACCAAGTCGAGCTTATGGGAAATCCTGAACATAGGAGTACCAGGTATGTTGGTGCTCCACTATCTTTTAATGCAATCCTTGAACTCTGGATGAGAGTTCCACATAATTTCATATCGAAAAGGATGATTATTCCTTGTAGCATTTGTGGTATTCCAAAGGAGCAGGGGGTTGTCGTCAGAGACCGTTCTGGGGAGGGCAGTGAGCTTCAAGGCTGGACCAATTCCCCCGTTGCCCGAGATGAGAAATTTGTCAAGTCTGACCTGAATAAGATCATTTCCCTTCCTAATATTGGACCAAGTGAATTTTTGCCCCGTTAGTTCCACATCCATCAATTCATTCCTACCAATGAAGTCGACAAGATCAGTCACGCTATCAAAGTACTCTAGAAGGCCTCCCAACTTCTTAGAGGGAATCAAAGGAGAGTTGAAATCACCCACAATAAACTAGTGGGCATTGGAATTATTTTGTAGTAGAGCAGTTATGTCATTCCAGAGCTTTAATCTACTAGATCTGACATTGGGGGCATAAAAATTAACAAGAATGCAAGAGTCCATTGGGGAAGAGAGTTCAGAGACCACAAGGTTGGACGAGGAGGAGAGAAGACTACTAGAAAAATGGGAGGGGTCCCACATGGTGACCAAGCCACCAGAGGCTCCAGTAGCATCATTAATAACAAACTTAGCACCATGCCAAATTTTCCCAGCAACAAGGGAAAAGGAGGACATAGACATCTTAACTTCTTGGAGAAGAAGGACCATAATTTTATTTAAAAAATACACTTCTTAAGAGCATATTGCTTTTGGGGGTTGTTAAGGCCCCTCATGTTCTAGGAGAGGACCTTCATTTCTTACCTTTTATGGATGTCTCCAAGGTCCACTACCTGCCATTGGAAATATACCTTGCTGCTTCCTTTTGTCTTGATAGTCTTTGCGATGGCCGACCCGCTTTGAGATTTGTACCCACATCAGGATTTGCATTCATGGTCTTGCATCTTTGAGTAATTTATCCCTCATCAACAAGAGTCATGCAACCACTGGATGACCCACCAGGAGCACTAGGTGAGAGGATACCTTGGTTCAGGGTGGGAGACACCAATAGGGAGTGAGTTGTCTCCAGGGTGAGAGAGGGGTCCCTCACAATCTCACCATCTTCAAGTTGATCAACCAGTGAAACTGAGCTAACCGTCGGGGAGGTGCACTGTTCCTTCCGAGCCGAATTAGAGGCTTCCTCCACAATCTTTACAGGAGATTTGAGAAGGTTGTCAATACTCTCAACAAAGGGTATTCTTCCATAAGCGGGTCCTCAACTGCTAAGGGAGGCAGGTCCAGGACAGGAGTAGGAGTCACAACAGGCCCCACAACCAGGTCCTGATGAATAATAGGAGAATTTGGCACCAAATCTTCCACCATGGCCAGGCCCTTAAGCTTGAGGGATAGGGGGGCAAAGCCTTGCATTGAGAAATAACATGCCCAGATTTGCAGCATTTTTGGCAGAAGAGGGTAGCATTTTCATAAACTAGGGCTTGAGTCCAGCTACTAAGCCTGGATTTGAGGGTTATGAAGTTGGGGAGATTCATGCTCACAGTAGCTTGAACACAAAAATGAGCATAGACCAGGCACGATTTGGTTTTGGTGATATCATCAACACCTACAAAATGACCAAAAGAGTTCCTAATCCATTTAAAGATGGACTCATCCCAGTATTCAAGGGGAAGCCCTGAGAGCCGAACCCATACCAGAGCAATTTTCTACAAGTCATCCACAAGGTCAAAGCCAACCTTCCAATGACAGAGGGAAAGGTTGTTTTGACCATAAGACTAACATCCAGAGAGGACAAGGGTGACATCCTCCTTAGTAGTTAATTTGAAGAGGAAGAGGGTGTTAGGCATGGCACTAACAAAAACACTCCCTTTTAGTTTCCATTTGTCCTTTACCCATTTTCTGACCATCTCCACCATGGAGCACAGGGAGAAGAACTTTCCCACTAGAGTACTGGCCATGTTCTGTAAAATATGGTCCAAAACAATTTTAGGAAGCTCTAAAAATGTTCCCTCCTCAGATTGCGAGTAGACAAGGATGAAGTTGGGGTCCACAGTCTTAGTATTTCCAACTAACATGTTTTTCCAACCTTTGAGATTCGCGTTAATAGCCAGAGGCTCCGTGGTTAGAACAACTAGCACACTGAGAATAGGATCAGAATCAGATACCACGGGTGTGGCCAAAGAGATTTCTGAAGAAGAATCGTCAATCTGAGGCACCATCAGACCAGAAGGAGGAACCACCGTGGGATGAGGAGAAGATGTGGCAGATAGTGTCAACATCGGAGGGTCCAAAATGGGGTCCATGGGTGGTGGGGGGAGATCCCCACCAGTAGACACCACCATGAATGACGGAGGTTTGAAATTTGAACTTGCAGAGCGGGAGAAAAAACTACACTGCTAATTAGTTGAATACAATTGTTGCACATAATTAGAAGAGAAGAGAAAAAAAATGTATTATCATAATAAGGGAAAGGTAATATTGGAGTTGAGGAAAAATCAACTCTACAACTCCCAAAGATCACTTGCATACAAACCCGTCACAGAAGGAGAGAAGTAAAAAAGCTATGGAAGCCAGAATTCAGAGATCTAGAAAAGAGGAGTCATATTTATTGTGCAACAAGAATGCAATTCAATAATTACAGTTGTTATGAAAATACAAAGAGAGAATCCTTATAAAAGGATACTTGAAACCTTAAAGGAGAAAAACCTAAAGAATTATAAGATTCCTAAGTTTAGCTTAAGCATAGAGTATAATAGACTAATAATAAAATAAAAAATTATTAGCTAATAAAAGATAACTCTAACACCCCCCTTAAGATGAACTTAGGGAGTAGCTAAAAAATAACTAAGGACTAAAAAAGCATGTAAATAATGCAGGAAAGCAGCAATGGGTCCCGACAACTAGGCCTGATGAGGTACCCAAGTACAATAAAATATCTGTAAAGTGGAGAAAAATGAGAAAACCCTGTGGGAACAAAACTCCTCTCCAAGAAGAGATGAAAGCTCAAGTGAAGGACTAAGAAGCCTCCAAACAAGAGTGTTCCAGAAGATAGGAACAAAAAAGAAGAGCATGAAGAACACCACTGAAGCATGAAATAGATGCAAACACTATCGAAGAGTAACTACTGATCTGAAGAACCTCCACTGAAATAGAACATGACCAGGTAGAGAAGACTCTAATTTGCATGAGTGCCCTCAAATGACACTACTTGAATCAGATGGAAAACAAAGGCAAACAACTAAACTCGAAGATACATATGACATGAAACACCAAAACCTGAAGAGCTGATCAATCGAACCAAGGAAGCATTAGGACAACATGGTAAAACCTCCCCATAATGTTGAAAAAGGGAGAGGGATAGGTACACTGAAAAGAATGACCAACAAGAACTGCATGACGAAGAACCAGGAACATCAAAGGTGTAGAGAAACTACATAGTGTCATGGAAGGAACACTCACTTGACACACACCATGAGGCTAATGTCATGGAAGGAACACCCGCATGACAAAGGTAGATGGCAAACAAAGACAAACATCAACCCCCCCATGGCACTTTATAAGTAGTGCATGTACAATAAGACACAAGATGTGAAAGATCCCAAGTATACAATACATGGTGGCACTTTATCTTAGTGCATTTGCATAAATAAAATGATACAATGATCAAAAGAGACAGAAGACTGGAAATAGAAAGAATAGCCAAATACGAGACATCCTACTCAAATAAAGAGATCTTAGGACCTAAAACATCCAAGATATTCACTAGAGTGCTGAAAAGAAATAAAATGAATAAAATATACCTAGAGTAGAATCTGAAAAAGAAAACTCATATGAATGGAAAGAACACAGAATAAGATTTCCAATGATATAAAGTTTTCAAAAAACGGAGTTCGGATGCTCAAGTTATGTCTCCCAGAGTGCAAAAAGGAACCTTTGGCTTTGACAGCAAAAAAAATCATCAAAAAAGAAAAATCAAAAGTTCAAACCTCCAGATCTGGATAGAGCTCGGAAAGAACTTTCTGACAATATAAGGTTTTCAAAAAGGTGCCTCCGTATGACCAAGTTACGGCCAAAAGAAAAAAATCCCTCTTGTAGGGCATTAAGAGGGTTAAAAATTTTATTTTATTTTGATGAAAATTTCTTGACGCAGTTGCAGGTACAACTGTACGGATTTTTGTGCCTCGAAAAATGGGCCAATAAAAAATGATACCCTAGATGCCCCTGTCACCGAAAATAGGCAAATTATATATCAAAATTCATGGAATCAACCTTCTGAATCCAACTGTGAGTTCCTTTTGGTACCAAAATGTACCAAAAAATCAGCGACCCCCAGAAATGGAAAAAAACAACTACACAAACCCCCAAATACACAGATCTGAAGAACAAGGCCCAAAATCTCTCATGAAGAGAACAGGGGCATGCAGATCTGGAGCTCTGATACCATATTGGAGTTGAGGAAAAATTAACTCTACAACTCCCAAAGATCACTTGCATGCAAACTATCACAGAAGGAGAGAAGCAAAAAAGCTATGGAGGCCAGAATTCAGAGATCCAGAAAAGAGGAATCATATTGATTGTGCCACAAGAATGCAATTCAATAATTACAGTTGTTATGAAAATGCAAAGAGAGAATCCTTATAAAAGGATACCCGAAACCCTAAAGGAGAAAACCCTAAAGAATTATAGGATTCCTAAGTTTAGCTTAAGCATAGAGTATAATAGACTAATAATTAAATAAATAATGATTAGCTAATAAAAGATAACTCTAATAGGTAAGATGCCTCCAATGAAGACAAAAATCAAAATTAGGATAGTCATAGTGATGAATAATGATGAACAACAAATACTCCAACTGGTACTGAGAGGGGGGCAGATGAATCAGTACATGCAAAACTCTCTCAACAACTTATCTAGCTAAAGCAATACCAACTGGTTGTCACCATTACTGAACTTAACCATGACGATACCGGTTAAACACAGTAAGACATCAGATACCATAAACTGATAAGTCTGAACACTTCAAATACGATCAATACTTGATATCAACTTCACCCATAAACATATGTATGTGGTATACTAGTAATACCATAACCTATTAACTATGCATGCATAATATTTCAACCAAAACTTCATAAACATCACATGAAAAATGCATAACACATAACACACATATTTTTCACGTGGAAACCCAAATGGGAAAAACTACGATGGGGATGAATACCCACAAGCTTGTTTTTGAACTCTTTTGAAGATCGCCCTGCTAGGAGCTTAGTCTGGTTAAAGACTTTACAATAAGGTTATGTTAGGAACTGATCCTGTTAGAGATCACTTGGTTAAGGGATGACTATATACCCTGTTAAAGGTTGAAACCCTATTAGAGGTTACCTCGCTAGAGGATTTGAAGAACTCAATGATCTTGAGTCACCTGGTTACAGGTTTTATAATAAGCCTGTTAAAACTACCCGGTAAAGGGATTTTCCATCTGTTGAAATGATTAGAAGACAACAGGTAAAACTTCTGATCTGATAACAACACTACATGCCAAGACAGATCCTTTTCATTTCCTCTACTCTACAATCACACTACATTTTCCCATTCACTGGTCTGGCAAGTATCTCATCACTCATATACACACAACATTTGCCAACAACTTTACAATAATAAACATCATCGACCTTATAGACAACAGTCAGGTTGGTAGCATAAACCCTAAACCCTAAGCATCTTAGGTTTACAACACAGGCGGTCCATTCCTGACTATCCAAACACATTGCATAGAGTATTACAATTTCAAACAGATCACAAGACAATCTGCATTATTCATTCATCACCACACATGGGAATCAATAACCCATCACACTCTCTTCTCATACCACTAAGAAGAATAACTATTCTTGAGGTAGACTTCAAACACAGTCGATCTTCTCATGCAAGATCCTCAAGGAAATCCTTCATGTGCACAAGGTTGACGTGGCATCTCGATCTCATTGACATCTCTTAGCTAACTCATCACAGGGTATCACCGGTTGCATTGCCAAACCGATAACCATAGAGCTGAGACTACCAACCGGTAGTCACACTTAGTGAAACCCTGACACCGGTTCACTACATCTCTTCATGCCTCTTCATATCGGTTCACCAACTTCTTTCAATCTGCATACCGGTTCACTTACACTTATTGACATCAATGACAACATACATTATCATCATATCAACATGTCGGTTCATCATATGCCAACAATATCCAACAATATCCCCCTTTGGCATTGATGGCAATACTTAGTGTAGCATTGTAATTGTAGACACCATAGACTAGTGTATCTTTAACATTAAATATCTTCTCCCTCATACATCATATATCTTCTCCCCCATACATCAGATATCTTCTCCCCCTTTGACAACAATGCCAAAGTGGAGGCACAAGCTTCCAAAATCTACTATGCTGCTCCCCTTAAGGAGTAGCATCCTTCTACACATCAATCCTGAATAATTTGTCTATGTAGTACTTGGCTGATGCAGAGCACACAACTTTAATTGATTTCATGAAGGGGCATAACCCCTAATTCACCTCTCAAATAGGTAAATATAGTCTTCGGTAAGGGCTTAGTGAATATATTTGCTAGTTGCTCCTTACTGGAAACATGTTGTAATACAACCTCCTTATTCTAAACTTTCTCTCTCAAGAAGTGATATTTAAGCTCAATGTGCTTAGTTCTAGCATGCCATACCGGGTTCTTGGAAATATTTATTGTACTTGTGTTATCACAAAACATATTCATCGGTTCAGATACAGGTACTTTGAAACCTTCCAATACATGCTTCATCCAGATTGCTTGAGTGCAGTTCATAAATGCTGCCACATATTCTGCTTAGGATGTAGACTAGGAAATATAACTTGCTTCTTACTTGTCCATGATACTAATCTTCCTCCGAAAAAGAACGCTCCACCGGTTATGCTTTTCTGGTTGTCCACATTACCTGCCCAATCGGCATCGGTATATACCTTGAGATTATAGTCACATTATATGGATACCACAATCCATAATCAACTGTTCCTTTCAAATATCTAAGATTCCTTTTGATAGCTACCAAGTGGGATTCTCTTGGATATTTTTGAAAATGAGCTACTATGCCCACTGCATGAACAATATTTGGTCTGTTGTGCACCACATAGTGCAGTTTACCGATCATTGACCAGTACTGCTTTTCATTCACTAGTGTTGAATCATCTTCCTTATTTAGTTTACAGCTAGTCACCATTGGTGTACCAATCGGTTTGCTTTCCTCCATGCCAAAATTCTTCAATACCTCTTTGACATACTTGGACTGGGTAATAAAAATACCCTCTTTCATTTGCTGAATCTATAAACCAATGAAGAAATTTATTTCTCCTATCAGAGACATCTCAAACTCTTCCTTCATTTCATTTGCAAATGCATGACTCATTTTATCGTCTCTTCCAAAGATTATGTCATCCACAAACACTTCACAAATCATAATTTGATCACCTTCTGATTTCAAATAGATGTTGCTATCTTCACTTGTTCTCTGAAATCCAATCTTCACAAGATGAGAGTGTAGTTTTTCATACCATGCCCTAGGTGTTTGTTTCAGTCCATACAGGGCTTTGTGTAATTTGCACACCATGTCACTATCTTCTGATAAGGCAAACCCTTCTAGTTTCTCTATATACACTTCCTCTTCTAGGATTCCATTCAAAAAAGCAGACTTCACATCCATCTGATAAACCTTAAATCCCATAAATGTTGCAAATGCAAGTAGCATTTGAACACCTTCTAATCTAGCAATAGGAGCAAAGGTTTCTCCATAGTCTTCTCCTTCCTCTTGAGCATATCCCTTGCATACAAGCCTAGCCTTGTTTCTTACAACTGTGCCTTCTTCATTTAGCTTATTCTTGAAGACCCATTTGGTACCTATGACATTTTTATGTTCTGGTCTGGGCACCAAAGACCATGTCACATTCTTTTCTATCTGGTCTAGCTCTTCTTCCATTGCTTTAATCCAGTCTTCATCTGTAAGAGCTTCTCTTGAAGTCTTGGGTTCAAATTCAGAAATCATGCAAGAGTTCTCCTTTACTTTTCTTCTTGTGAGCATCCCTGCATCTTTATCTCGTATGATTTGCTTCGGATCATGATGCAGCTTCACATAGCTAGGAATGATTCTAGCCCGATCTGCTAGCTTTTCTTCTTCTCCTTCACTTACTTCTTCTTCTTCTCTCACTAGAGCTTCTACCGGTATAGGAACACTGAGATCTTTATAAGTTTCTTTCTTAGCCGGTTCCTAGAAGGCTATACCCAGTTCATCTTCCACTTCTTTGCTGCATGTTTCCTCAGGTTCCTCAAGGGATTCATCAACCCTGATGTTGATACTTTCAACAATTTTCTGAGTTCTAATGTTGTATCACTTGAGAGCTTTGCTCTTAGTGGAATATCTCAAAAATATTCCTTCATCACATTTTGCATCAAATTTTCTCAAATGCTCACTTCTCTTGATATAGCACTTACTGCCAAACATTTTAAAGTAACTCATAGTGGGAGTTTTCCCGGTCCAATACTCATAAGGGGTTTTATCTTTGCCTTTCTTGATGAGTACCCGATTCATAGTATAGACTACAGTGCTCACTGCTTCTCTCCAAAAAGTGTGAGCAACCTTTCCTTGGATCAACATTGTTCTAGCCGCTTCAACTACAGTCCTGTTATTTCTTTCTGCTATGACATTTTATTGTGGTGTCCTTGGGGTAGACAACTACCTCTTGATACCATTATCTTCACAGTACTTATTGAATTCATCAGAAGTGAATTCTCCTCCTTGATCAGTTCTCAGACATTTTATCTTTTTACCACTTTCTTTCTCTACTAATGCTCTAAAAGCTTTGAATTTTCCAAATGCTTCAGACTTGTCTGTCAAGAATGTGACCCACATCATTCTTGAGTAGTCATCAATAAGAATCATAAAAAACCTATCTCCCTGAATACTTCTAGTTTTCATTAGACCACACAAATCAGTATGCACAATATCAAGTAAATTTTTTGCTAAGAAAGACTTACCTTTAAAAGTTGAGGAAGACATCTTCCCAAGTTGACATTCTCTACACAAAGAATTCCCAGGTTTGTTCAGCAAAGGTAATCCTATTACCGCCTTGATCTTACTAACTTTAATAATGTTGTAAAAGTTCATATGACAGAGTCTCCTATGCCATATCCAACTATCATCAAACTTAGCCATTAGACACCGACTTATCTTGGCATTCAACTGAAATAGGTTACCTTTGGTCTCCTTACCGGTGGCAATAAGTTCACCACTCTTCCCAATTATACTACAAATTACAACTTTGAATTCTAGAACTAATACTTTGTCATTCAGTTGAGCAACACTCAATAGGTTATGCTTAAGACCTTCTACCTAGTAGAATTTATCTGCACTTCTCTTTCCATTCAGTGAGATGGATCCTTTACCTTTCACCAAGCATGGTGCATCGTTGCCAAATCTGACAACACCTCCATCATATTCCTCCAGAGACATAAACTTTCTCCGGTCACCAGTCATGTGGTGAGAACAACCACTATCAATCATCTACTCATTAGAGTTGTCAATGCGAGAGACAAGAGCTTTCTTGTCAGAAACTTCTTCCTTTACTGCTACAAACACTATGTCTTCATTTTCCTCATCCTCTGATTCTTCATTAGTGACACCTTCATCCACAACAACTAGACAATTTCTTCTATTTCCTCCTTTATACTTTCTAAACCTCTCCGGTTTATCCTTATTTTCATTGCTAGGACAATTAACAACTATATGTCCTATCTTGTTGCAGGAAAAACATTTTAAAGGAAGTTTACCTCTATATTTTCCAGTTCCCTTCGGAAGTCTTTTAGAAAGAAGAGTTTCAAACTCCATTAGAATCTCTTCATCATCCATATCTCTACATTGTCTGGACTCATAACTGGTACTAGTTTCTTTTCCTTTTCTAGATGGTACAGTACATGCTTTGAAGGTTGACTCAGTCTTCTGAACAATACCATCATAGCTATTCAACTCATATGTAGTTAACTTTGCAATGATAGAATCTAAGGATACCTTGGTTTTATCAATAGACCTTAGTTCCTGGATAGAAGCAACTCTGACTGCATAGATTGGTAACAATGATCTAAGGACTTTACTAACAATAGTGGTATCATCAATAGTTCCGCCAATGCTTTTGATATCACCAACCACATTCTTAATCCTAATGCCATATTGTTGAATGGTCTCACCTTCAACAATCCTCGTATCCTCAAATTTACCTCTAAGGCTCTCTTCCTTAGCTTCCTTTACATGCTCATCACCGCCATAGACATTTTACAGTGCATCACATACATCCTTAGGTGTGTCCTTGTCTTGTACATCAATAAAATCAATATCTGACAGGCTGCTGATAAGGGCTTCCATGACTTGCCCATTTTCCTGGATCTCTCACTTCTGATCATCAGTTAGAGTGCCAGTGGGAGTCACATAGGCATTCTCAACATAGCTCCAGTGTTGAGCACCCATACTCTTGATGTAAATCTTAATTTTGTCCTTCCATATCTTAAAGTTATCTCTATTGAACTTAGGACCTTCCCTCTTCATCATTACAACAGGATCTTTTACCTCAAGCGGTTAAGCTTATATCACTGAGGACCTGCACAACTTTGATACTAATTGATGAATAATGATGAACATCAGATACCCCAACCGGTATTGAGAGGGTCAGGGGGGCGAATCAGTACATGCAAAAATCTCTCAACAACTTATCTTGCTAAAGCAATACCAACTGGTTGTCACCATCACTAAACTTAACCATGGTAATATAGGTTAAACACAGTAAGACATCAAATACCATAAACTGATAAGTCTGAACACTTCAAATACAATCAATACTTGATCTCAACTTCACCCATAAACATATGCATGTGGTATACTAGTAATACCATAACCTATTAACTATGCATGCATAATCTTTCAACCAAATACTTCATAAACATCACATGAAAAATGCATAACACATAACACACAGATTTTTCACGTGGAAACCCAAATGGGGAAAACCACGGTGGGGGTGAATACCCACAAGCTTGTTTTTGAACTCTTTTGAAGCTCGCCCTATTAGGAGCCTAGTCTGGTTAAAGACTTTACAATAAGGTTCAGTTAGGAACCGATCCTGTTAGAGATCACCTGGTTAAGGGATGGCTATATACCCTGTTAAAGGTTGAAACCCTGTTAGAGGTTACCTTGCTAGAGGATTTGAAGAACTCAATGATCTTGAGTCACCTAGTTATAGGTTTTATAATAAGCCTATTAAAGCTACCCGGTAAAGGGATTTTCCATCTGTTGAAATGATTAGAAGACAACTGGAAAAACTTCTGATCTGATAACAACACTACATGGCAAGGCAGATCCTTTTCATTTCCTCTACTCTGTAATCACACTCTGTAGTTTTCCACTCACTGGCCTGACAAGTATCTCATCACTCGGATACACACAACATTTTCCAACAACTTTACAATAACAAACATCATCGACCTTATAGATAATAGTCAGGTCGGTAGCATAAACCCTAAACCCTAAGCATCTTAGGTTTACAACACAGGCGGTCCATTCCTGACCGTCCAAACACATTGCATAGAGTATTACAATTTCAAACAGATCACAAGATAATCTACATCATTCATTCATCACCTCACATGGAAATCAGTAACCCATCACACTCTCTTCTCATACCACTAAGAAGAATGATCATTCCCGAGGTAGACTTCAAACGCAGTCGATCTTCTCATGCAAGATCCTCAAGGAAATCCTTCACACGCACAAGGATGATGTGGCACCTCGATCTCATTCACGTCTCTTAGCTAACCCATCATAGAGTATCATTGGTTACATCGCCAAACCGATAACCATAGAGCTTAGACTACCAACCGGTAGTCACACTTAGTGAAACTCTGACACCGGTTCACTACATCTCTTCATGCCTCTTCATACCAGTTCACCAACTTCTTTCAATCTGCATACCAGTTCACTTACACTTATTGACATCAATGACAACATACATTATCATCATATCAACATGCCGGTTCATCATATGCCAATGATATCCAACACATAGATGTTGAGTAATAATCATGTAAGCATTTAAAAGATATAGAATATATTTGAGTAAGTAAGATGCCTCCAATAAAGGAAAATAACAAAATTAGGATAACCATAAATGTTAGATAAGAATCATGTAAGCATAAATAAGATGTAAAAGATATATGAGCATGGTGAAGATCATAATATATAATCATAAGATGTAAGTATGATAAGAATTATGGGTATGGAATCATTAGATATATAGTCATTTAAGGATCATAAACATGTAAGGCATGTGATAATGATAAGAATACACCTAAAATCATAAGATGAGTGCGATAACCATATAGAAACGTGTAAATATTATAAATATAAAATATAAATATATGAGAAATTAAGAACATAATATGCATAATGGTTATGAAATATATAGCTATATACATATGATAAACATGAAACATGGGAAACATGGGAAAAAATTATGGAAACATTTATCACTATGCTTGGAAATGAGATCCTAGCCGAGGAATGTAAACCAAGTTCTCATGTTTATCAGGTTTTTATATTCTTATATATGAAAATGAGATCCAAGTATAAGAATGTAAACTAAGATCTCAAATATCCATATCATAACATTGGAAACATAAATAGGTCTAGCTAAAATCTCAATAGAAGAATTGAACAGTTGTAGTTTTTTGTATTCCTTTATTGCAATGGAGGTGAGATTGTGAAGTGTGTGTTAATGAACAAGAATACATGATAGAAAAATGGTGCCTTATAGTAATAACAATGAGTTACAAAATAGAAAACCAACACATTAAGCCAAATTTAAATATATGATGTTGGATATTATTGAGAAGTTTGCTAGAATGATGTGTTGTCATTGATGTCAACATATTCTTATGTGTATTCCAGTGTTTTAGTCAGATTGGATGAGTTGGTTTGGCCAGTGTGTTGCAGATGAGTTGTTGCGGATTAATGGGTTTTTGTGATAAGTATCTCTAGTTGATTCAACAGAAGTTTCAGAGGTCTGCATGGTGATATGATCGAGTTATGAGATCTGGTATTGAGGTTGGTTTTTCAATTGGTTGTGGTGTACATTGTTCTAGATTCTTCTCTGCATGGCTCTGGAATTACAATATCTTGGTTTGTGGATTTGGAAGAGTGTTTGGGACGTTCAGGTGTGTCCTCAATTCAAATGGTTTGTGATTTGGAAGTCTGCAAGCGAATCTATTAATTTGACAGTCAATTTTGTTGATGTTCTTGAGCTTCGATATAATGATGATGGAGATTCTAGTAAGTGGTGATGTTGCAGTTGTTGTTGTGGTAATTCATGATACTTGTGTATGTTTCTAGATTGTGTTCTATCTGTGTTGATGGTTTGCATTGATCGTTGTGCACATTATTGATGATTTCTTTGGTATGTTCGTGTTATGTGGTGTTCTTGATCGACCAAATGATTATGGCGTGTTGTGGATGTTCGAGGCATAATTCTTGTAGGTGTTTCTTGTTTGTGGTGATGGTTTAGGTCCATACTATGTCTTAGCCAACATTGCTTTGGTCCGCATGATATGTTGTAGCGTGTGAGGTTATTTCTTTGTAATTTGTGATGAGTGTTGAGCTGACCTTGAAATATAAGTTGATGACTTGTATAAATATATGTAATAGTCATGTTACAGATGTATCAACTTGGTATCTACATTTGCAAACATTGATTTTATCTTTCAGTAGTAGAGGAGAAGTGCGAAAAGTGTGAAAGAGAAAAGTTTGAGTTATGTGCTTAGCCAGAACTATAACTAAGAATGAGAAGATGTTATTTCATCAGTTCATGATCCTCTAGATGTAATCTGATTGTTTTTGTAAGGTAGTGAGCCTTCCCAGGGCTGTAGCCCTTCTTGTTATGTGATTTGAGAAGTGAGCTCTAGGCAGTGTGCCTGAATGCATGTGCATTCCCTGTTGTAATATTTCATTTACTCCTGATAGGGTATTATCTCATCATGGGTAGGTTCCCAAGGTAGTTTTCCCCTTAACCAGGTTTTCCACGTCAAAAATCTTGGTGTTATGTGTGTTGTTGATGTGGTGTTGATTTGTGCTTTAACTGTTAATAATCAGATCTGAATTTGTGTTTGAGTTGTGTAAAGTTTTTGTGCAAATAGATTCACCCCCCCTCTCTGTTTGATGCAATGTTGCCAACATATGATACAAAGAGGAACCTATAGATGTAATCTAAAGCTAAAATTTATGGAGATTGATAACACACATTTCAATTTGAGCACCTTTTGGATGGACTAGGGTGAGGGGCATCCTAGTTCACTCAAAAAGGGACCAATAAAAGGGGTGGTGTGTCAAGATCCAGATTATAGGACCTAGTCTCAAAATAGCATACGATGATAATTAAGTTGTGGGTTTAACAATATGGTGGGATAGGGCCCAAATAGGCATAAAATGATCTAGGATAAAGAACACTAATGTAGGAGCCCAATTATAGTTAAAATTGTAAAGAGTTACAAATTACTACACTATATTTAGCCCCCACTTTAGTGGGAGTATGAAGGTACATTCATACTCAGAGTAAACTAGAGATAAAGAGATAGAGTAGCTTAGAGCAACAAAAACAAGCGATAGGATGACACTAAGTTGATGGATGTGCAAATCTCTAAGCATAGGATCCTATCAATCCACACAAGATTCAAAGTAAGCCACAAAAACAATTTTAGTACTAAATAAAACAAAAGGTTCCAAATCAATTAGGTGAAGATACCTTGATGTAAAGGTTGTGTCAACCACTAGTATCATTCTCAACATGTTATTGAAAAAGTACACATGGAATTATAGAAAGAGACAAGAGCATACATCAATTTGATATGAGAAAAGGTTCCATGGTCCAATTGTTAGGAAAACTGTGTCTCAACCTTGCAATTACATAAGGTTACTATTTGTAGCATGTTTATATTTGAGCACAGATTGGTCCAAAATTTTCCCAAAAGATATGGATTGGCTAAATAAGCATGCTGATAAGCTTTTGTTGCAAGATCAATATATGGATTTGAAGATATTAAATTTTTCATTTTTGAAAGTTTCAAAGTCAATTTCAAAGGTCTTAGAGGCATTGTTTGGGCCCAAAGTGGTTGTAAGTATTGTAGCAGGTTATAGCCTGCTATCTCACTTCACGAGCTTTCCAACACCTCAAATGGTTTGTCAATCAAACTCCCAAATAAAAAGTTATGGCAACCAAAAGTTGGGTCTCCTAAAATGGGAAATACAAAAACATTTGAGACACATAAATGATTTGTAAAGGGGAGTTGCACATTTTGTTGTATGTTTTGGGTAGTTTTAGCTCATGTTTTGGTGGCATTGTTTGACAGTTTCATGTATTGTATCTCCTATATATTAGGTATGTGAGATGGGGGTTGTTTGTGAGATTCTTGTAGTTTTTGAGTTACCTCTAGATCTTTGGTTGGTGATACTAATATGAGAAGATTTATCTACAAGTATATAGTATTTCTTTGTTGATTTTTGAATAATTTATAGGGAGAATTTTAGAGTGTGGGGTTTTTATCCCAAAAGGGTTTTCCCAACGTAAATAATTATATTATGCTATGGATTCTATTTGTGTTATTTATTTTTAATTTTATAACTGTTGTAAAGATATGGAAAGTTTTGCATAACTCTCCCCTCAATATTAATATAGGAATTTGTTTTGCTACCTTAACATCCTTTCAAGTGGTATTAGAGCCCAATCACCTTTGGTTTCAATTGTGGGTTCTTGGGTTTATTGAACTAAACCATATTTGAGTGAGAGCTTGTGTAGAAGATACATTGTGATCTTTTCGTAGGAATTTTGAAATGGAAAGTTCTTCTGGGAGAATAGAGGTGGAGACATTTTATAAAAATAATTTTGAGATGTGAAAATTGAAGGTAGAGCATTTGTTAATAGATTGAGATCTATAGGATGCTATTGATGAGAATGTATTCAGACATACAAATCTTACTTTAGCCACTCAGTATGATGTTATGGACTGTAAAGCCAAGGGTCTATTCAAGTTGTGCTTCGTAGACTCTATTTTAATCAATATCCATGAAGAGTCCTCTACAAAGAAGCTACGAAAGAAACTTGGTGAGATGTATCAAGCCAAATATTTAGTGAACAAAATTTTCTTAAGGAAAAAATTGTATTCCTTAAGAAATGGAAGAGGGTGGACAACTTACAAACCACCTGGAAGCATTCCATTTGTTAGTGGCTCAATTGGCATCTATTAGTGTCAAAATGGAGGAGGAGGAGAAATGATAGATCTTGCTTTGTTCTTTGCCTGATTCATAGAATTCTCTTGGTATGGCTATTGGTAGTGCTTATATTATTTTGAAAACTGAAGATGTGGTAGGTTCTTTACATTCTAAAAAGATGATAAAGAAGGTATCCATCAGTACCAAGGAGGCCCTAAATGTTCGTGGAAGACCTATGGAAAAGGCAAGAAGAATGAGAAGCATGATAAATCTAAATCCAAGGGAAGATCCAGATCTCCTAGAAAGTCCAAAGTTCTGATTAATATGAAAAACAAGTTTTAAGGACCCAAAACCTTTAACATAGGAGCAAAATATAGTTCATCAAAAAGCATCCAGACCAGCTTTGAAACAACTTACAAAAAGACTGGCAAAAAGACCAGTAAACCAAACGGACAACTAAAGAAAGGAACAACAAAGCAGAAAAACTGGAAAAAAGACAAAAAACAAACAACAACTATAAAGACTTAAGAAGATCAACCGCCTTATTGACCAGCTGGTCATAGTTTTCCGAAGAAACTTTGAGTTCTTCCATATCCTTGTTTGGCTTCTCCTCCTTCTTTTTACCTTTGATCCTCATTCTAGGTCCTTGCTCTTCTCTCATACCTTCAATGTCAGGTTCCAGCTCCAAGGAATCCTTCTCATTCTCTAGTTTTCTGATGAGAATTTTGGTATTGTCGGCTGAGGCCTTCAAAATGCTATAGCTTTGTTCAGCATACTTTTGAGGCATTTTTTAATTTTGTTGAATTTGTTGTTAGTTTCTGCCATTGTCTGGTCCGTAGCATTGTCATTGGTTTTTATCTCTTTCGGGGCCTTCTCAATTTTCTCAAACCTAGGGTTGGAGGAATCTCTGATCTCTTCAGCTCTGGCAACAGTTTTACTCAAATCCTCAACATATTTCACCATTGATTTGCCTTCACCAATACTGATTGTCTCTAGAATTTTGACCCTGTGGCTTAGCTTCTTATTATCCTCCACAACTTTCTTGTAACTGTTAATTAACCAATCAATGGTGTCCACAAAACCTTTCAAACCCTCAGTGGGAGGATTTGAAGGGGGGTTTTTCTCACCAGGATTGTCCTGTTCATTTTTAGGGATGTCACCACTAGTGATCTTATCAACATTTCCACCAACCCTTTGATCAAAACCTTCCCCTGTGATATCCTCCTCCAATTTCTGGTCGACGTAAGGATCCTTTCTCTACACTTTATCCTCCAGCTCCATATCATAATATTCCCACCTCTTCTGTTTGTTCCTTATCAGAATGAAAGTTTTAGTTTTCATTTTCTGAGGAGACTTGGGTTCATCCTTCTTAGAATCCTCAGAGACCTCTGTGGAGGAGGAGGAGGAGCGGATCTGGAAAACCTTTTCTTTGGTTTTTTTCTTACCCTTCGAAGAGGAGGGCTTGGTACTCACCTGTTTTATTTTCTTACCAATTTCAACTTCAAAGTCTTCCAAACTCTCCTCTGACTCACTCATCGAATCACTTTCAGACTCCTCACCCATAGAAAAACTAGAATCTGACCCATCCTCCTCAGACTCAGAGATAGAAGGCTGGGGCTAGACAATTTGGTTAGCTTTTAGATGGTCATAAATTAACACCATAAGACCTTGATGCATGGTTGTATCACCCTTAGGGTTCTCTCTATGGGATTTAATGGTAGCATTCATTAAACACAAAATGAAATATGGAATATTAACTTTTTCATCATACCTGAAATGATTAAGCAAAACAAAATTATAGCCATACACTTTTGTGAATCTGCCATCCAAGGTAATGTAACGCATAATAGCAAACAAAACCTCCCTCCACGACTTAACAAATGCCCTAGGCGGGTAGTAGGTTTTACTTAGCTTTACCAGGCACTTCTTCTCCTTTTCCATTTCGGGGTATCGCTCAATTGCCTCCTTGCTTAGTTTTATGTCTCTGTAGTAATTGATTCCTTCCCTGTGAAGACCCATGACCTAAGTGATGAGGTCTTCATCAATGGAGATTGTTTGATCTCCCATCTTCAGGGTGCCCTTCCTCCAGTTTTTGCAAAAAAAGTTAGTGATTGTGGCATCCCTCCCATGGAGCCTCTCCATAAACTTTGTTTCTGCAAGATGTTCCAAATAACCTCCTTTTGTTTCCACTCCTTACAGTTGCCGGGTTCATAGCGGCGTCTATTTCCTCCCATTTTTTTACTTTTCAAAACATAAGGCCGAGAGTTGCAGAGAGCTATAGGAAAGAAATTTATCAAAGCGATCACATATACCCAGAAAGCATGGGAAAAGGTGGTATTTGTCTTGTAATAAATGGTACTGACATTATGATAATTACTCATAGCCCTCCTATTAATCCATTTAATCATTATTTTGTACATTTATGATCTTTGGGGTACTATTATATCGATCCATGAATATGATCAATCTGACATCATTGAGGAGACCCTCTAAACCCTTCTAGGTAACCATATTGTTGAGATTGACCACCACGTTGGCTGCCCAGTCAGCTGGACCATTAGCTTCATGATAAATGTGGGAAATAAAGCATTTCTCAAAGGTGTTGATGAGATCTCTAGCAGCCTTTATTATGTTGTTGATAGTCCATGAAGGCTTAGAAGATCCTTTAGGGCACTTGATGGTGTTATTATAGTCCCCCTCAATCCATAGATAGGGACAGTTCCATCTTTTAGCCAGGAGAATGCCTTGGAGAGAAGCCATAGCTTCCACCATGTGGTTAGTTTTGCAACCTATAGGAACATAAATCATTTCCTTACAACTGCCATTTTCATCTCTGAGAATTGCACCACATCCCACTGGGCCAGGATTGCCTTTGGCAGCTCTGTCAAAGTTGATTTTGAGCCAACCATGAGGGGGAGAGTGCCATCTTGCTTCTATACTCTTGTTTTGTTTGGGATCAGTACTACCAGCACTCTTCAGATTCCAAGAGTTGAAAATGTGAGTTTCCAAGGGGTTGGCAAAATTGCAAGGATCCCCAATGATCCTAATGTTTTCCACAGCCTGGGTGAGAGAAGTGTCCCTGAAGATGCGATTGTTCCTTTCTTTCCAGATCCCCCACATAATGTGAGGGAGAGATAGCTGCCACAAAGATCTCAAACTGGGGTTAGACCAATGATAACTCCAAGAATGGAACAATTCTCAGATGGAGTTAGGAAACACCCATTCCATACAAAAATTCTTAATAAATCTTTCCCAAATTGAAATAGTGAAGGAATAGTGGATAGCCAAATGGTCCACAGACTCTTCCTCGTCAAGACATAAGGCACACCTATTTGGGAAGGAAAAACCTCTTACCTTAAGATTATCTAAGGTCAAAATTTTGTTTTGAAGGATTTTCCAATAGAAAAAATTGATCTTAGGGATAAGACCCTTAATCCAGGCTTTAGACCAAAAGGGATTCTTTGAGGGGGCAGGGGAAAGAACACCATACATTGAAGAGACAGTAATGTTGCTTTTAGGTTCATATTTCCAAATAAGAGAATCTTCCTCATTGTTCCACCAGGTAGAAGATAGACGGTTCTTAAGATTGATAAGGTCAGGGTGGATACTTTCAATGTTCTTCCATTTATCACCTACCCAATACCCCTCAACCAAGGAGCCAAAGACTCTAATATAGGGGGCAGCAAAAGGGGCCCAATCAGGGATTTTAATCAAAGGCTTATCAAGTAACCAGGGGTCCTCCCAAAATCTAACTTTCCTACCATTACCAACTCTCTATTTCACCCCTTTAGCAATGTTGTCTTTACACTTAGAGGCATGATTCCAAATATAGGACCCATTAATAATGAAATCAGAATTGATGAAAGAGAGAAGAGAAGAAGACAAAAGAGGATACTTCTCCAAATTTTACACCATTCATTGTCCGAGTGGAATAGTCTCCAAACCTGTTTAGACAAAAGAGCTTCATTGAGGGTCCGTATTCTTCTCAGGCCCAGACCACCTTTATTTTTGATCTGCAAACCTTGTCCCAAGCCACTAATGTCATTCTTTTCTTTTCCTCAACCCCTGACCAAAGAATTTTTTTTGAATTTTCTTAATAGTATCAGCATACTTAACTGGAATTCTAAAGAGGCTAAGGGCATAAATAGGAATGCTTTGAAGGGATGCTTTAAGAAGTTGAAGCTTGCCAACCTGACTTAAGAGAGCACCTTTCCAACCAACAAGCTTTCTTTGAAATTTATCCACTAGAGGACTCCTAAAGGAATATGGTGGAGAAATGCCTAGGGGGAGACCAAGATAAGTAGCAGGAAGATCAACAGTCCGACATTCCATAATTTTATTGATTTTATGATGTCTTCTCTCAAGAGTGTTGATGAAAAACACTTCACTTTTAACCCAGTTGATAAGCTCGCTAGAAGCATAATCAAACTTACAAAGGGTGTCCTTTAGGATTCTGGCTTCTGAAATGCTTGACTCCCCCATAACAATGTTGTCATCCAAAAACTATTGGTGGGAGAAAGTATGAACAACAGATGAAGGTTGGAGACATTTAAAAATACCTCTAGTCAGCATACTTTCCATGGACTTACCAAAACATTCAACCATAATAATGAAGAGGATAGGGGAAATGGGGTCCCTTTGCCTTAGTCCTTTGGAGGCATGAAAGAAGGAGGAGGGAGATCCGTTAACAAGAACACCAAAGGAGTTAGAGGAGATGAGCTGCTTGAAGAGGTCCACACAATTGTTAGAGAAGATAAAAGCCAAAAGGACCTTCATGAGGAAAGACCAATCAACCCAGTCATAGGCCTTAGATAGGTCAAGCTTGAGGATAAAACCATGTTTCTTAGCCATAACAAGGGAATGGATATTCTCATGGATAGTTATGATGGAATCAAGAATTTGTCTTCCTCACACAAAACCAATTTGCTGATGACTAATCAAAGAATGAAGGACTTACAGGAGTCTGGATATTAGGACCTTGGAAATTATCTTATAAAAAGAGTTGCATAAGCTGATTGGCCTGAACTTATCCATGGAGTCAGCACCTTGAATTTTGGGGATTAAAGCAATGAAGGTGCCATTAATCTCTTTTAGAAGTTTTCTAGCCCCAAAAAATTCTTTGACCCCACTAGAGACATCTTTCCCAACAATATCACAGAATTCTTGGAAGAAGAACATGGGGAAGCCATCAGGTCCAGGGGTTTTGTTACCTTCAAAAGAAAAGACAACATTTCTGATCTCCAAGTTTGAAGGTATAGAAGCTAGGAAGACATTCTTCTGCTCATCAAATGAGGCAAGGAATGTTCTGAAGGAAGGAACTTTGAACATCAATACCCAGGCTTTGATCCCTACAAAGAAGATCAGTGAAGAATATTTTGGCCTCATTTCTTATCTCCTCCTCCTTAACCAGCTCCCCATTGTCCACCATCAGTTTTTGATCCTATGAGGTGCTTTATGTTTGATAGTCGACATATGAAAGAATCTAGTATTCTTATCTCCTTCCTTCAACCAGATACATCTAGACCTTTGCTTCAAAAAATCTTCTTCTTTAGCAATGATTTCATGGTATTTTTGGAGGATCTCATTTTCTTCAGCAATAGTCACAGTAGAGAATCCATCCTTCTGGATTTGGACCTGAATTTTACTGAGGTCTTCCTAAATTTTTCCTTTGGCCTCAAAAATATTCCCAAAGTTGGATTTATTCCAAGTCCTTATATTGTCTTTTATGATTTTGATTTTCTTCACAACTCTAAACATGGAAGTACCCTCAACTTGAATGTTCTACCATTCCTGAATTTTATGGGTGAGATGTGGATGAAGAGTCCACATTTTTTCAAATCTAAAAGGAAAGTGCCTTCTTCTATTAATAGGGTCAGCAAAAAGAGTTATGGGATAGCGGTTAGACCAAACCCGGATGTGAGTAGACAAAGAACATAAATAATGTTTGTACCAATCATCAGAAATAAGAGCCCTGTCAAGGCGAACTTGAATAAGGTCATTTCCAGCCCTCCTGTTAGTCCAAGTGGAATTGCAACCCTGCATCTCCACATCATTAAGAGCTTGAGTGTTTATAAAATCCATGAGGACTAGTCTACTATCCAAATGAGAAGGGCTTCCACCAAATTTTTCCTCCTCTCTCAAAGGGGTGTTGAAGTCTCCCATGACCAGCCAGCTGAGGTTCTTGAAGTTGTCCCTTATTTCCCTAATTTTTTTCCAAAAAATGCTTCTGGCTTTCAAGGTGTTAGGAACATAAATATTAGTGAGGACCCAAGAGGTTCAATCTTTTAAATGCTCAAATTTAATGCAAGAAAAAATACTTTCTTGAATAAGAACATGACCTTTAACACTATTGAGATTCCAAATAGTTGCAATGCCTCCAGAGGCACCTTCCGAGCTGCCACCACTGATACTCCTAGATTTAAAGAATTTTAAAGCTTCAACCTTATCTCTACTCATCTTTGTTTCTTGAATAAGAAAAATATCACGTTTACTATCCCTAATCATATTCCTAATAATATCATGCTTGTGGGGATTATTAAGTCCCCTAATGTTCTAAGAGACAATCTTCATAATTACTTACCAATTCCTAACTCCTTCAGAGTCTTCTGAGTCCCATCTTCTATGTTCTTGTTGGCCTCCTTGTCTCTGACTTTGTGGTTTAAAGGTCATCTTGGGGATGAGGAGACATACCCAACATCAACTTGAGAAATTCTACTAGACTTCCTTAATTGGGCGGCCAAGGGAGTGGATCCTTTTTTGTTTCTATGTTTTGGAATTTTCCAATTTGTTTCTTTCTCAAAAACTGCTTCAGAGTTACTAAGAATTATAGAAATTTCCTCTTCATTACCCCAATTAGGTGATTTGGAATCATGTGAAGAACTATTGACTGTTTTAGAGGCTTGGTCTGAATCCGAAAGGTTCATACCGAGAGGGGAAGAGTCAGTCTTTTCTTCTTGTGAGCCAGTGATCTCCCCTTCCTTAGTATCCTTATCCTTTTGATCCTCTTCATTGGGAGAATCCTTACTGGCCAAGGTGTCAACGATTACCATCCTGATATTTTCTTTAGAAGATTCATTCTGATATTTTATTTCCTCTATTCGGATCTACCCTACCAGGGGGTTGTCTGCTTTCGTTTGTTCCTTCCTCAGAGCTTCCTAGGGGGAAGATTAGAGACATAAGAAGAGGAGACCAATTCCTTATTCTCCCCCAGGGGTCCAAAACTATTGGTATTAACAAGGTCAATTTCCTTATTTTCTGAACTTTTGACTTGCCATACCTTTTTCTCTAAAGCCTTTTTACTTTTTGTAGCTAGGAAATCAGAAATCATCAAAGCAAATAATATTAATAGCTCAATCACAAAAGCAAATTGCAATGATCAATCCTAACACACTCAATAAAGACATGAAAATGAAACATTCAAAACTAAAGACTATGCAAACCAAATGTAGATCTAAACTCAATCGCGTTGACCATTTTTAGGTGTCTACATTTTGCCCCTCTTTGAGACAATGCGATTTTAAGCGTTGTTTCAAAGAACAATAATGAAAATGCCCCAGACAATGACAATGACATATGCATGCCCCCTCGAGGAATTGGCCAGAAACATGCCGAAAATAGGCCAATTGATCGATAAAATATGATAGGATCGAACAGATTGACAATCGGATATCGGATGCATGAAGGACAAGCAATTAACGACACAAAAGACCATGACCAACATAAGATGGAGAGGGTGCATGTCCATCTATGCACTGACAAAGATCTATAAATGAGACCAAGAGAGTGAAAATTGCTCATTTGCACTAGCCAAAGAGGAGAATTTGTTGCTCTAGACAAGGACATTTGCAGAGAGATGGCGAACATTCCAATGGCGGATCACCTCGGAGAACGTGTACGCACTTACAGACGATCGGGCAACGCGGGAGCAGCGGTATGTATCTCAAAAACCCATATTTTCAATTTCATGAATTTGACTAGCTTGCGGGACATTGCGGGTTGTTGGAGGGATGCTCAATGATTTGTCTTATGCACAAAAGGGATCATTGATTGGAAAATGCGTGTTTTTGGATTTTGATGTTTTGAAAATTTTTTTTGGTCATTTTGTCAGGACTTTATTTGACTTTTTAGGGATTATCTTAGGACATTTTTTGAATTTTTAAGAGATTTTTTTCAGGACATTTTCCAATTTTTATGATTTTTTCAGGACATTTTTCAATTTTTATGATTTTTTCAGGATATTTTTCAATTTTTTAAGAGATTTTTTCAAGACATTTTTTGATTTTTAAGAGATTTTTTTCAGGACATTTTTCAATTTTTAAGAGATTTTTTCAGGACATTTTTCAAATTTTTAAATTTTTTCAGGACATTTTTCAATTTTTTTGAATTATTTCAAGACATTTTAAATGCAAAAGTTCCAATGATTGATCATGACAAGGGGAACGCACCCAATGCGCATCTGAAAGATATACATAGATTGGGACCAAAACATATGTACAAGACAATGATGTTGACCAATAACAAGCCTGGAATAGGACATTGGGTCAAGACGAAGATAGACATGATAAACCGGCCAAGAGAAAGCATAGCTAGAGGTCATGATAGATGATGGAGCAATAATCTCATTACTCATGGCGCCTGATTGCCAGGTTTTCACCATGGTACTTGCCCAAAGTGCCTGTTTGCCAGGTTTTCACTAGAGGGCGAATCATTTTTCTTTACTCTTTTGCTCTTTTTTTCACTTTTTTTGTATTTTGCTTTTTTCACTTTTTTTGTATTTTTTTTGCTTTTTCCATTTTTTTGTATTTTTTCAGGATCATATTTGAAGAAGTGCTGATAGAAAATTATGCCCAGTACTTGCGAAGATGCATGCTGTTTATAGGATCAGACAGAGGTCTCACCTTCTGGGGTAGCAAGCTGATATGCCCCCGAGCCATATGCTGCAGTTACTATGAAAGGCCCAACCCAATTAGGTTCAAACTTGCCTTTGATGAGGTCAGTAGACTATGCATTCTTAGGGTTTTCCTTTAAAACTAGATCTCCCACTTTGAAGTGTCGCCCTTTGACCTTCTTATTATAAGAGCGACGGAGACGGTTTTGATATGCTTGCAAATGTGTCAGGGCTGTCTGACGTTTCTCATCTAACATCTCAAGCTGGTGCAACCGAGAGACTTTGTGTGTCTCATCATCAATCAGATGTTGCAAGGAAACACACAAGGAAGGAATCTCCACTTCCAAGGGTAAAATGGCTTCCGCACCATACACCAAGGAATAAGGTGTTGTGCCAGTAGATGTGCGGATAGAAGTGCGATAGGCCCATAGTGCTGGATTCAACTAAACATGCCAATCTCAACCAGCATCATTAACGACCTTTTTCAGGATCTTGATAATGGTTTTATTTGATGCTTCAGCTTGACCATTCCCCTGTGGATAGTATGGACTGGAGAAACGGTGTTGGATATGAAACTTTTCATAGAGTTCCTTGACATCTTTATTCTTGAAGGGGTGACCATTATTAGTGACTATGGAAAGAGGAACCCCATACCGGCATATGATATAATTCAATAGGAATTTTGAAATTTACACACCAGTGATATAGGTCATGGGGATAGCCTCGATCCATTTTGTAAAATACTCTGTGGCTATAATGATAAACTTGTGTCCATTTGCAGATGTCAGGTGAATCTTGCCAATAAGATCCAATCCCCATTGAGAAAAGGGCCACGGAGATATGAAAGAATGAAGCTCTTGGGCTAGTGCATGAATGTAGTTTCCATGGATCTGGCATTTGTAACACTTCTTAACAAAATCGTGAACATCTTTTTCCAGAGTGGGCCAATAATACCCAGCACAAATCAACTTTTTGGCTAAGCTCAGACCATTGAAATGGCCTCCACATATACCATCATGAACCTTGTGTAAAGCCAATTGTGCTTCATCAGAATCCAAACACCTGAGGAGGGTATGGTCAAAAGAACGATGGTAAAGGGTGTTGGCGATGATGACATATTTGGCTATCTGTCGGATAAAGGCTTGGTGTTGGTTAGCGGAAAGGTTGGGTGGTAAGGTTTGGGATTTCAAATATTGATATATGTCATTGTACCATGGGGAGTTGGGACCAACAAGAATGCACATCACATCCACTGTCAGAATGTCAAAAGAAGGAACCAACAATTGTTTGACTAAAAATTCACATTTGTCCATATTGTGGGGCATATTCAACATGGAGGCTATCATAGCCATCGCATATGCCGACTTGTTTTGCATTCTTGGAACTTGACTGAAATGGATAGTCATGAATTTTGTCTTGAAGAAATCTACCATATGCTTATAAGGAATAAGCTTTTCATCTTTTGTTTCGTAGTCATTATTCACTTGTCGGATGACTAATTGAGAATCTCCATAGACTTGCAAATGCGTGATGTTCCAGTGGACTGCTACTCAGAGTCCTGTAACCAGTGCTTCATACTCTGCCATGTTATTGGTACAATGAAAAGTTATCCTGTAGGACTTGGGAATAGCATCACCTTGAGGGGTGACAAACAAGATGCCAGCTCCAGACCCAAACTTGGTATGGGATCCATCAAAGTATAACTTCCATTCATTAGAAGATGTAAGAGCAAATACTAATTCATCTAGAAAATCTTTCAACATGGGATGACCATCATAAATAGGAGCCTCTGCAAGTGGATCTGCTATGACTTGTCCTTTTATCGCCTTTCGCTCCATATACTCAATGTCAAATTCACTAAGAATCATGACCCACTTTGCTAGGTGACCTGTCAAAGCTGCTCGACTAAGCAAGTATTTTAAGGGATCAATTTTTGCAACCAACAATGTTTGGTGGCTTAACATATAATGTCGAAGCTTTTGTGTTGTAAATACCACTGCTAAGCATGCCCTTTCAATAGTTGAATAATTTAGCTCATAACCTACCAGTGTCCGGCTGATATAGTAAATAGCTCGCTCTTTATCTTTCTCATCCTGTTGAGCCAAGAGAACTCCTAGTGCCGTTTCAGTTGTATAAATATACAATATAAAAGGTTTTCCTTCTATAGGAGGCATTAGAATAGGCGGCGACAACAAATAGTCTTTGAGAGCTTGAAAGGCTAATTGACATTGCTCAGTCCATTTAAAAGCGACACCTTTATGCAATAGATGCTGGAATGGATGACATTTGTCGGCCAACTGAGCTATAAAGCGATGGATTGACTGGAGCTTTCCTTGCAGACTATGTAATTGATGGAGATTAGAAGGAGGAGGCATATCCATTATTGCTTTAACCTTGGCAGGGTCAACCTCAATGCCTCTGTGAGAAACAATGTACCCTAGTAATTTGCCAGCTGTGACACCAAAGACACACTTCTTTGGATTGAGTCTGAGCTTGTATGTCTCCATTCGGTGAAAGATTGGGTCCAGGATGGCTAGATGACTATCTCTTGTGATAGATTTACATAACAAGTCATCAACATAGTCCTCCATCAAAGTATGCATGAAATCATGAAAAATTGTCATCATCGCTCTTTGATATGTTGCGCCTGCATTTTTAAGACCAAAGGGCATCACATTCTAGCAATAAGTACCCCAAGCACATGTGAATACAGTCTTATGCTGATCTTCAGGAGCAATGCGAATTTGGTTATAGCCAAAGAAACCATCCATCAATGAGAGCATCTCATATCCAGCAGTCATGTCCACTATGATGTCTATGTTTGGCAGTGGAAAGTCATCTTTAGGGCATGCTTTATTGAGATCCCTAAAATCTGTACAAATTCTGATGCCCCCAGTTACTTTGCTAACTGGTACTAAATTTGAAATCTAGTTTGCATAATCAATGGGTCTAATGAAGCCCACATCCAGTAATTTTTTTAGTTCCACCTTGACCAAAAGAGCCACCTATGGATGCATCTTTCGAAGTTTCTATTTGACAGGCTTGGCATCGGCTTTCAATGGCAAATGATGAAGGACTAATTCTGGATCGAGGCCAGGCATATCTGCATAGGACCATGCAAAGCTGATCTTCTTCTCAAGAAAGAAATTGACAAAATCTATCTTTTCTTGTTTTGATAGAGAAGCAGCAAAATGAATGACCTTAGGGTTGTCTGGTGTACCCAAATTGATTTCCTTGGTCATTTCGACAAGTAATGTTGATTTGTCTTGACTTGATAGGGGTATGTCCACTCTTCCACCTTTGGGCGCCTTAGAGAGGTTTTCATCCGTAGGTACGTCTTTTATTTTTACTTTTGTATGATCAGAGAGTGCCTTACGGTTTTCACTCAAAGATCTATTCTTTTGATTTTTTACTGTTTCTTTTCTTTTTTCATTTTGATGACTGGAAGAGGGAGTTGACTCCCCAAAATATGCTGTGGAATCCAGGTCAATAGCAAATCCTGCCTTATGATCACCTTGTGGCATGCCTTCCCGTAGTCCAAGGAATTCTACAATTGCTTCATCATTTTGAAAATAGTCCAATGTGAGTGGTTCTTGTTGGTCATGTTGGATAAGCTGGGGATAGATGAGGGGCATGTCATCATCGGTTGTAAGGAGAGAAAGGGATGATATGGTAAAGATGTGAACATCTGTGGTGTCACTATCCGAACTGCTTGTATCTGATTCAGAGCTTGGATCCCAGAATGACTCTATCCAAGCATGAGGACATGTTTTAGGAAGAGGAGTTATTTCATGTTTGTCTTCCATAGGCAAATTATCAGGGTCAATGAAAATATTGTCGAGGGCATAGGAGCTAGAAGAAAAAGAACTCCACTCCCATTCATTGGAATCAGTTTCAGGTCGGCTATCCTCAGGTGTTATTTCATCATCAGAGTCACGCCCTTTTCTACACGTGGGCACTTTGGTAGATGAGGATCCAATTTGCAATGGTACAAAACCTAACCCTAAAGTTGGAGGTCGCATCTTGGGTATAACAGGTTCTAGCCTTCCATTGTTGTTCAGGCCTAAGCCACTGCAACGATCATATCCTTTCTTTTGCATCATAGTAAATCCTTTGCCGTAATGTTCCACTGGCAACCTGACAGGTGGGGTCTCAGTTGGATCTTTGTAAAGCCAATCTATGACATCATCATCTAAAGTTTCTTTGTCAAGTTCACCCCATCTTGTAAATGTAGTGGGAGGCTGATATTGAATAATGACCTTAGGTTCCTTTTGCAATAAATGCGGTTTGCCATATGATTTTGGAGATATTGGTAAATTCCCAATGAGGAATGTTTGATCCATTGAATATTCTCTGCATCCTTGGTCTTGTATCTTCAATTTTCCTTTGATAGCATCTAACAATTCATTAGGATCCACATAACTATGTGAATTGGCCTCTCTATTGACTAGGACTTGCTGCTGAGGGGTATCCTTTAGAGTAGCACAAAATTGAAATGGATTAGGATCTCCTGGAATTGTTATCTCAGTTCCATTTTAAGGATATTTTAAACATTGATGATAAGTGGATGGAACTGCTTTCATTGCATGGATCCATGGACAGCCAAGAATCATATTGTAAGGGAGATCGAGGTCCAAGACCTGCAAGAAAGTGTTTTCTGTCACTGGACCAACTCTAATAGGCAATGTAATTATCCCTTTGGATGGGCGCTCAGCATCATCATATGCTTTTATTGTTATTCTTTTGGAAGCATCAATATCATTTTCTGTATATCCAAGGCCAATGACCACTCTCAAGGTACAAATATTAAGACCCGCTCCCCCATCTATCAAGACTCGTCGGATTTTGCAATTATGGACAAAGACTTCAAGGTGTAAAGGATCATTATGAGGGAGCTTATCAGGTGAGATATCATTATCAGAAAATGCGACATTTTGGGAAACAGCTAGATGTCCAATCCAGGCTTGAAACTGGTCAACATCAATATCTGTCGAGACAGTGGACTCAATTAAAGCTTTATCCAGGACTGCACGATGCATGGGAGACATTTTCAACAACTCAAGGATTGATATTTGTGCAGGTGTCTTTCCTAGATGATCCAAGAGATTATACTGGCTTGCAGGAGTTGGTTTGGAAGGAGCTGCAGGAGCTCCTTTTAGGACTATTTTAGATCGATGAGTGGTGACCGTGCAAGAGGGATCTTGTCCCTTTATTCTTAGGGTGGAAACACACTCATTTGATGCTCTGAAACAATTGATGACATTGTTATAACCAGTATTCACATAATTTGCTATTTGGGCAGAGTTGGAAGAGGACGCTTTACCCTTGTCATGATCAAGCAAAGGAGTTTTGAAAATAGTATGATCAGTGTTAGAGGTCACATGGGGTGGATCTACCTCAATTACTCCTTGCTCTAATAAATCTTGAATCATATGTTTCAATTGAAAACATGATGCAGTTTTATGTCCTTTGGACCGATGATACTCATAGTATGCATTATCATTCCACCAATGCGGTTTTACCACTGGTTCTGCCTTGATATCTGGTAGCTTAATAAATTTTGCTTGTATTAATTGCTTCATTACTGATTCAATAGGCTCTCCCAATGGGGTAAATTGTTGAGGAGGCCCATCCCTCAATTGGAAAGGTTTACGTTGCTGGTTTTGTTGTTGGCCTTGTTGTTGATTATACTGTTGAGTGTATTGTTGAGCATGCTGTTGGTATTGCAGCTGTTGAGCAACATTGCTCATTGGTGTTTGATTTTGTTCCATAGTTGACATATTAGGAACACTCAATTTCTTGATTGTGAATGGGGGTTGATTTGCATTCACCGCTCTTGCATCAACAACACCATCATTAGTGACATTCTTATTTTTATACCAAAATCTGTTTCTGTCCCCTGAATAATTTGTGTTGTCACTGTCTTTATTGAGCTTGATAATTCCTTTAGCTACAAGAGCCATTTCAATGCTCATTCCTTTCTAAATGAGTTTCTCAATAGTACTGGGGGTTTTCAATTTTAGTTCATACATCATTTCTGGGACCAAATTTTGGATAAACAAATTCACTTGTTGTTCTTTAGGTATATCTAGGGAAGAACGACTATACAAGCTTCGCCATCGTTGCAAGAAAGTCACTAATGGTTCACCTTGCTTTTGCTTGGTGCTGCATAAATCTGACATGGTCACGTCACTGTTGATGTTGAACGCAAAATGAGATAAAAACTTTTGAGCCAATTCCGACCAAGTCTTTATATTTCCTGGCAGATGTGAATACCAATCCATGGCTTGTCCCGTGAGACTTCGTGCAAATAAGCGCATTAAATATGTTTCCTCATAACTCACTTCAGTACATGCCGCAAAAAATGCTCGAATGTGATCTTTTATATTGCCATTCCCTTTATATTTCTCAAAATTAGGTGCCTCAAAATGCTTAGGGAATGGAGGCATGTATACACTCTTGTCAAATGGATTAGGACATAAATCTTGATCTGTATACAACTTCTTTGTTCCTTTAGTTTCTAATGCGTCAACTTTTCGTTGCAACTTCTCAAGTTGTTGCGCAATTGTATCAGATTTTGGAGGTCCATCATTAATCCCAGTGGGTACTCTTTGTCGATACATCGTATTTTTGATCGGTTGTTGATACTCTGAAATGGCCGTTTTTGGTGTCTCTGGCATATAATGTTCTTGGTACATCTCTTGTTGTTGTGGTTGTGCTATGCCTTGATATCGACCTTGTTGTTGTGCTTCTTGTAGCCTAGGTTGATATTGCAATTGAGTATGTTGTTGATATTGCACAGGCGCCAATTGTGGTTGTGAAGCAGGATAGCTTGTTTGCCTTGGCACATATTGAGGCACATGTTGTTGATGCCGACGAATCAGAATTTGTTGACTTTGTGCCAATTGTTGTCGCGGTGTGTATCCCATCATTTGTAAAAAACTTTGTTTAGGTGGTTTTCGTTGCTTCTCCTTAAGATGGGGTATAACACTTGCATTAACTTGTTGTGTTGTTTGTCCAATCCATTGTGATGGTTGCAAGTTTGCATTAACTTGTAATGGTGCCGAAGGCGCTGCAATTTGTTATCGAATGCAAAATTGTTGTTGTTGTACATTGCTTGTTTGCACATTCGATTGCACTTTTTGTGTATTACTCAATTGTTGCAATAGTTGTTGTTGGTGCAAACCACTATCCATAGCTCTTTGTGTCGCCATTATCGAAGGATCTGTCGCAATAGTGTTTGGCAAGTATATTGAGCTTAATGGGATAGATGAACTTTGTTGCATCATGGAATTGCTTTGGACATTAGTGATATCAGGCATTCCAGTCATGAAGCTTTCCTGCATCTTAGATTTTGATCCAATTTTATGCATATAAGGAACTACTTCTTGTTGAGGGATAGTTGTCAATATTTGCGTGGTCTTTATTTGATCTTGTGTTATAGGTGTTGTCTTGAATAATGGATTATTTATTGTCTCAAATGGTGACTTTTGAGGAATAGTCACTGTCAATGCCTTTGAAGCACGTTTACTCATCAAGGTAGGCTGAGTTTTGGGTTGCACATTTTCTTCATTTGGATGTGGAGAGAAACTTAACAACTCACCGCCTTGTTGTTTTTGCACATTGATTTGCTCACTTGAAGAGGTCACATTACTCATCATGTTAAGATACATTTGTGGAAACATATTAAAGACCTTGTTCAAGAACTTATCCATCTTTTTTGTTATCTTTGGATCTTGAAGGAACATGTCAACATCATCGGAAGCATCGGAATCTGATGAAGAATCTGGTTGGACATTTGGATTCATTTCTTGGTGAATGCCTTGATCTGAACCAAATCCTTGTGAAAGGGTTTGTTCTTCATACAATGTTTGTATTTCATGTTGCAAGTTTGGTTGATTCCAATTGAAAGGTGCATTTCCTCTTGGAGTTGGTGGAACACTCCCATGTCCTGGTTTCATAGGTACAAACACTGGTTCATATAATGGTGGTGGTCCAAGCTGAACCATTCCATATGGTGGTAGTGATGTGTTTGATGAACCTTCAATCTATACTGTTTGACTGGTTTGAAATTGCGAATTTGATATGTTATCAATGGGTTGATACGTTGGTTCACCCATCTTTTTAGATTTTGATCTTGTTTCAACAAGCATGTCACTTATGCAAATGCAATATTTTTGGAATTTTTCAAAGACAATATATGATATGCAACTAAATGCAAACTAGATGAATGAGAATGCAATCTATGGCAAGAATGCAACCTATGTTTTTGGTTGTTTTTCAAGATTTTGACAAACTTTTTGGAATGCAAATCTAAAAGAGACCCTTAGGAAATTGAAATGATGTCTAGACCTCAAAGGACAAAAGGACCAAGTGACAAAAGGACAAATGACAAAGTCTCCCCTATATGCTTGGATACTAAGCTAGGTTTGACTAAATGACAATAATGACATAAAAAGAAAAGGTTTGACAAGGTCTAGACTTCTTAACAATGACTTAGGGTTTATCAAAGATTTGGATTACTCAAGTATGACAAAACCTAGTTTTTGAGACTATATGCAAAGGGACAATTACTATGCAAATGACCTTAATATGATATGATAATAACCTAAACTTAATGAAGAGACTTAGGGTATGCAAAGTATGACAATGGTATTACTCTAATGCAAGAGGACACATGCAAAAGGATGACCCTTATTGATATGCAAGGGAGTATGACCTAGGTGAAACGTAACCTTGGTAGTTGACAATGAACTTTGCAAAATGCAACCTAGGATGAACCTAAATCTAAGTGACATGAATGTTGAGACAAGATTTTGAACAATGTTTGACAACCATGTTTGAAGGTGTTTTGAAGTCTGTTGGATGAAATGCTCTTATGTTTAACCTTGTTTTGAATCAATTTGTCTTGGTTTTGAAATGAGACACAACTCAATTTTTGACAAACAAAGAAAACAAGATATTTCAACTTAGACTCAATACAATCATGCTCATTCACACATTTCTTATGGATGGCAAGGACATTAGGTACTTGAGAGGTAGACTTGTTATGAGATTCAAGGAGAATACATAGATGCTTGACCCCACGGGCTCCCCTCCACGACACTCACTTCTCAGGGCAGACAAGCATCAGTCCCCATGGAAATCTCCCCATGGCGAACTTAGTATCTCTTCCAAGTATCCGAACTTGTCCTTGTCAAGCAACTAGAAGGGTTTTTGGCCTCTAAATACAAGGTTTTTAGTAAGGATTTCTATTAAGTGTTACTCCTTGATGTCACACAAGTGTGATTGAGACATTAAGCCCATCAAGATACAAAACAAATGTAGTCACGCAATCACGATTCAGACCATGAGGTCCTACTTAGATGTTGATATGAGAAAGAGTTCAAGGGTCATCACTTCCCAAGTAACTGCAATTCCCACGTAACCCTTCCTTCAAAGCTTTCACCCATCAGGTATTTGTTTATAGTGAGTTAGAATGCCAATGTATTCTAGCCATACTCACTTTGGGTTGTTCCCTTCTCACGATTATCACTTGCTTGCAAAAGCAAATGGTCGGGAAGGCAGGCCCTCTAAAGGTGACAAACAATCAAAGACATGAGCATGGTATCGAAGATCTGGATTTCTGATCACCCTAAGAAGGATGAATGCATACTCTCCTACTCCAATGTCAAGCTCAACAATCAAAGCAAACATACATTCATTCCAACCTATTTAGAAATAATACTAGGTGCCTAAAATATTAATTGCAAACACAAAGTTTAGTTGTAATCCACGGCAACCTGCAAAACCCTAGTCAGAAGTTTGATATGCTTAGTCTTTGACTATCAAACCTGCACAAAACATGTTAGTAGTTTCATTTATTGCCTTTGTCATGCGTATGCCAAGGTGCTGCACAGAGAATCAGTACCAAAAACCAAAAAGCAGAAAACAGAATGCTAAACAAACAATTTTCAAGTAAAACACTGCATTTTTACCTCTGTTTCTGGACTTTACACAGGCGTAGAAGTCATGACATAGGCGCAGAAGTCATGAAACAGGTGTAGAATGTCTTTAACACAGGCGCAAGTTGCTTGACACAGGCACAGGTTGTCTCACACAGGTGCAAAAGTCCCCAAAAAACCTTGCACTACCCTGTTTTTGGTTTTTTTAACCTGCAAATCAACCCAAAAGCACTCAAAAACATAGTTAAGGGGTTAGATGGTTAGTGTTCATGTCGGGTTCACCAATTAATGTAGCTAGGAAATCAGAAATCATCAAAGAAAATAATATTAATAGCTCAATCACAAAAGCAAATTGCAATGATCAATCCTAACACACTCAATAAAGACATGAAAATGAAACATTCAAAACTAAAGACTATGCAAACCAAATGTAGATCTAAATGCTTCCTTCATGCGGCTCCATTGTCCTTCTTTCTTCTCCAAATAGCCTTTGTTTGTGGATCTCACCTTCAAGTGCATAAACCTAATGTGAAAGCAAGATTGACATTGGCACAAGAGTACTTGAAGCGTGATTGATTCGACAAAGTGATTATTCTCATTCTCATTCTCATTAGTTGGGATTGAAGAAATTCATCCAATTTATAGACAAATTGGAGAGATGGATCAAATTAGTATGAAGAGATTCAAATGGAAATTACAAATCAATTATGTCAATTATGACAATTTATGACAAATTATGCACTTTCTATGCAAAATTTGATTGATTGATAATTCATGACAATTTATGACAAATTTCTATGTCAAGAATTGATTGATTGTCAATTATGACAAATTATGACAAATTTCTATGTCAAGAATTGATTGATTGTCAATTATGACAAATTATGACAAATTTCTATGTCATTCCCATGAAATTAGGAGAAAAATAGGAGAGAATTGAAATTAGGAATTAGAAAAATAGAAAATTAGAAAATTGATGAAAATTAGGAAATAGGTAAATTAATTAATAATTTGTCATTTATTAATTAATTCACAAAAAGAGGAATAATTAGCCAATTAAATGAACATTTAATTGCGATGAGAAGAATTAGGATAAATAAATAATTTATTAATCCTAGAGAGAGAAATGACAAACAAGGTTAAATGATTAAATCATGAAACCCTAAAAGATGAATTAACAATGCAAGAACGACAATTAGGTCTTGATGAAAGATAATTGATGTTGATTCGATTATGATCATGATTTTGACTGACAAAGGACCAATGCTGATAAATGATTTGATTGAGATAAAGGTGCCAATTGATGAGGAACAATGACTAATTGATCCAAATTGACATAATTGAGACAGACACCGATCGATGACAAATCGATCGCAAAATGACAAGATCGAACATAACAACGATCGATGACAAATCGATCACCAGATGATAAGATTGATAAGAGGACAAAACCCTAATTAGGATTGACGATGTCCAAAATGATGACAAATGAGCATGCACATTGATATGATAGGATAAAATTGATCAAAATCATAACTGGATAGTGTTGTCGACAAGACCAAATTTGAGAGCGAGACGAATGAAGAATGTAGAAGAATGACTCGATGCTCACAAATGATAAAAACCAAGTGCATGACATAGGAGAAATTTTAGTGCGATGCAAAAACCTAAAATGAGGCAATGCGCAAATGTTAAAGTATGACTTTGCAAGCGTTGACCATTTTTAGGCGTCTACACTTTCTACTGAAGGTTTGGCTTGCTTGTTCTTCTCTTTAGGCTTGAGAGGATAATGTTTGGCCCAATGACTTACTTTCTTGTAGTGAAAGCAAGCAAAGGGGATGGATTCATATTCAATCTCTTGTTCCCATGTTCCCAACTTTGAAACTATATCTATCTGCTCGGGCATATCTACATCGTGGGCGATCCCTACACAAATTTGACATGAGTGAGCCTCCTTCTTGAAGCTATGATTGGATCTATTGAGAGGAGCTTGCCAAAAGACCTTGCTATACCTGAGAAAATACTTTCTGCCCAATACTCAAGAAGCAAACCTGGTAACTTAACCCAAAGTGGGACTTGCACCAGAAGAGAATCACTCATGTTTAGATTCAGATGCCATTTTTGAAGGACCGGAGCTATCTTTCCAACCAACCAAGGACTACCATAGAGGATCCTTATTTTATCTTCTTCATAGGAAAAGGCAAAGGTGAGGAGGCCTTCAGGTAGAGCCAAAATTTTAACATTACCTTTCAAAGCCCATTTTCGTTTGACATAAGCCCTAACAACTTCAATGTTTGGGCATGGTCCCATGAATTTGCCCACCAGAGAGTTCAACATACTACTTATTTTATGGTCCAAAACTGAATCAAGGATAGAAATGGTGAACTTACCACCAGTAGGGTCTAATATATTCTTGACAGGAGGCAAGGAGGATTTTCCAGATGGTTTTGTTCCGAAGAGGGATGACCACTTTCTAGATTCTTTTCCATTCTCCAAAATAGCTTCACGTGGGTTGGACCCCCCGCTAGACCCCCCCACCATGTTTCTAGAACCCACATTCTTGTCTGGCAGAGTATCGTCAGCCTGCAGAATATCTGGAGGCTTGTCCTTCTCCCCATTGGGCGAGCTCCATCGATCTGGCCACTCCCTCCATTGGAACTAGAGTTCCCACCTTGCAAAGAATTTGAATTTTGAATTCTTCCATTGTTTCTTTCTCCACCTCCACGCGAGCTCTCCATTTCAAGCATGAGTCTTCCAAATCTTCAACATTTCTATAAGAAAGTCCAAAGTTATTTGATAGAATTATGGTAAGTTTAGACACTTCTATAAGGAGTGCAAAGAAGAAAAGATGAAATTTGATTTTGATTCTTAGTCTATGAAAGAAGGTTGTGATATGTTCATTGCATATTTGGCCACTTGTGTAGGTAATGATACATGACTAATTAACTCAGCTACATCTTTTTATATGACCTCTAATAGAGATTGATTTTCTAAATATGAAGAATTTGATGGAGGTAAGGTGTACTTGGGTGGTGATTCTCATTTAAATATTGTTGGTTGTGCTAAAGTTAAAATTTGGCTAATTGTTGGTAGAATAAAAGGGGTTAATGATGTGTTGCATATCCCTAGACCAGTACATTTTTTTTATTTGTAAGAAAACTAATAGATGCAGGTGTGCAAGTAGTCTTTTTTGATGTTGGATATAAAATGGTTAGAGATACTATGGTGATTGCTAGAGGTGTCATATTTGGCATATTGTATAAAATGGATGCATACACCATTGAGTGTAATGTGACTTATTTAAAAAGTAAATGTGTTAATATGTGATTGGAAGAGGTGAGAGTTTCACCTCTAGTATATGGTCATGGATTTTGGGTACCTAAGGGTGCTCTTTCTTTTGAGTCAAAATTACTTATAGATAAGACTATGTTATGGCACTAGAGACTTGGCCACATTGGAGGAAAGGATATAATGACCTTGAAAAATAAAAACCTTGTTGAAGGTTTAAATTATTATAATCTTGATTTTGATTGCTATGACCAAAGAATTTGTGGAAAACAAAACTACGTTAAGTTTTAATCAAGTTCTCATAAATGTTTTAATGTGTTATTTCTTATTCATTTTGATGTGTTTGGTTCTATGGATGTTCATTCCATTATAAAATCCACATACCATGTTCATTTATTAATGATTATAGCATAAAGGCATGGGTATATTTTCTAAACATTAAATCTAAAATTGTTAGTCAATCTAAAGAATTTAAAGCAATGGTTGAGTTGTAGACTAGAAATAAAATAAAATGTTTGAGAACTAATAATGGTGGTGAATTTTTCCTAATTATTTTGATAGATTTTGTAAATATTATGGCATTTGCAAACAAAATATAACTTTGTATTCTCTAGAGAAATTTGGAGTTGCGGAAAGAATGAACATGACATTAATAGATAAGGCTAAGAGTATGTTGAGTGGTGTTAGTTTAGAACAAAAGTTTTGGGTTGAAATCGTTGTCATTACTTGCTACTTGATTAAGTCTTCTACATCAACTTTTGTTGATAAAATGCCTATGGAGACATGGTTGGGTAATAAGCCTTCATTGAGACATCTTAGAGTATTTTGTTGTGAGACAATGCACGTGTCAAATGAAAAGCTAAGAAATTTGGTAAACAAGGTTGCAAAATGTATCTTAATTGGGTATAATTATAGTGTAAAAGTATACAAGCTTTGGGATCTTATTGCATAGAAGGTAATGTATAGTAGAAGTGTTATTTTTAGATAAACTAAGAATACTTATGTTATATTGTAGCCACAACAAACTAAATAAGAGGATGTGATTCAATTTTCTTCTATGCTTGAGAAATTTGAATCAAGAACCTTAGATAGACAAGAAGTTGATATAAGGAAATTAAGGTAGCGGAGCAACTTCCTACACTAACCTTGAGATGAGGGTTATGTAAAAAAAATTCAAATCTTTACAATAGTTACTAAAAATTGACAAAAATAAATATAAATAGAATGCATACCATAATAGAGTAATTTACATGGGGAAAACCCTTTTGGGATAAAATTTTCACACTCCAAAAATCCCCCGATATATTATTAAAAAATCAACAATAGAATATAATATAATTGCGAAGCAAGCTTATCAAAATAATATTACCATCTAGAGGTCCAGAGGTATCTCAAAAACTATAAGACTCTTACACACAACCTTCATCTCACACACCTAGTATATAGGAGATCCATAAATGAAACCATCAAATGGTATTACAAACCCATGACCTAAACCACCCAAAGAAGTGGCACCCAGCTTATCTCCAATCCAACATGCCTTGTGATGTGTCAAACCACACATCAACATGTGCAACTCCCTCTTACAACTCATTTATATGTCTAACACATTTTTTATATTTCCTATTTTAGGAGACCCAACTTTTAGAGGCCATATCTTTTGATTTGGGAGTCTGATGAACCATTTGATGCACCAAACAGATCATAAATTGCTTCAAATCTAGACAAGATCTTGAAATGACAATTTACCAGCATGCTTATTTATATAATTTGTAGCTTTTGGGTAAATTTTGGATCGATCTGTGCTCAAATGTGAAATTATTGTAAATAGTACCCTTATGCTAATGCAAGGTTGAAATACCATTTCCCTAACAATCTCCCACTTTTCAAACACCATGCAAGAGAAAAGGGAGTATCTACACCATAATATAATCGCTAGGGGCCATGAGGCCCATGGAATTTGAACACTATTCAAAATTTTGTGTGCTTACAACCTTAGTTAAAGAATATGTAACATTCATCAAAGTCTCTAACTTAACTAGCTTCAACTTGTCATCCTTAACCACATCTCTAACAAAAATGATCCTGAACATCAATGTTCTTTCTCTTGGCATGAAAAGTTAGGTTCATAATTAGGTGTATAAAACTTTGGCTATCATAGTAAATTGTCACTACACCTTTTTTAATGCTAACATTTGAACATAGTCTCTTCAGCCAAATGGCTTATTTACAAGTATGAGTAGCCACCATGTACTTAACTTTATTAGTGTACAAAGAAACCACAACTTGCCACTTATTCATCCAACTGATTACACCACCAAATAAAATAAATACATAAGAACTGGTGGAACTTATACTATCAATATCATCTACCCAATCTAAATCCACATAACCATGAATATCAAGGGAAATCTTGTCTCCTATCAAATTACCATGATAACACAAAGAATACTCTAAGGTACTATTCAAATACCTGAACACTCTTTTAACTTCATCCCAATGAACTCTACCAAGATTAAACATATATCTAAAAAGAACTCTCACTGCTTGGTTAATGTGTGGTCTAGTGTAGACCATGTCATACATCAAAATTCCAATTACACTTTGTTAAGGTACTCTGCTCATTTCTTCCATCTTTGATGAGGATGTAGGAAAATCTAGAGTAGATAACTTCATTCTATCTATAAAAGGAAAACATAATAGTCTACAATCCTGCAAGTTAAATCTTTGTAAAATTGAATTCACATGCTTACCCTAGCCTAGACATAACTTTATGCTCACTCTGTCTCTTCTAATTTTCATCCCAAGAATGTTTTTAGCTGCACCGAGGTCTTTCATTTCAAATTTAGTAGCAAGCTGAGACTTTATTTCTAAAATCCTACCTTTCCCTTTACCAATGAATAACATATCATCAACATATAATGCAATAGATGGGAAATGATCTCCATCAAATTTATAATAAACATAGTGATCTGATTTAGAATGCTCAAGTCCAAAACTTAACAAATATTATCAAATTTTGAGTACTACAACTTAGGACTCTGTTTGAGGCCATACAAATATTTCTTCAATTTACAAACCAATTTTTTTACCACCTAGTTTTATGGTTGTGTCATATAAATATCCTCCTCCAAATTACCATGATAGAAATGAGTTTTCACATCCATTTGTTCAACCTCTAAATCATAAGTAGCAACAATAGGAAATAAATATCTAATGGATGTCATTTTTTGCCAAAAAAAGAAAACAATAATCAACACCATCAACCTAAGAGTAGCCTTTCACAACCAAACTTGCTTTATACTTTTCAATATCTCCATTTGAACTAACATTTTTCATAAACACACATTTGCAACCAGCAAATTTTCATCCTTCAAGAATGATGCAGAGTGGGCAACAAGAAGATAAGAAGACCCAATTCACCCTTCTCAGCCTAAACAAGGCTTATCTCAACCCACAACTAGGGTTCTACACACACACTAATGTACTCAATCAACCAAAGAACTTTCTAAGGAGGGTTAGGGCTATTTGACAACCAAGGACACTCATACTATGCCTTTCACCCAAGTTAGAAGACTTCCTATTGCACCCAGGTCAAGGAACCCCCAATTAGGCCTATTCCTTGTAGCCCTATCTGATCGATATTTCCAAAAATAGTTCAAATTTTCCCCAAAGAATCCTAGGAACAAATTAAATTTCAGAGTATCCTTTTGGGGCTTACATCCAAATAAAAGAGATAGAGTTATGATCTTGCTCCAACACCCCTAAGCACCTACTGGGTTTGCAGACCTATTAGGCCTAATTAGGTTTGTTTTCCAAAACAACTACTTAAGAATGGGGTTGTAGAACTTAACTCACACCTTGGGCATGTTCCTTAGGTATCTAATGAACCAAAACCACCCTTAAAAAATTTCCCAAATTCTCCTTAGGTGATTGTTCTCTCATTCCTCCTCAAGGCTAGGCTAAACACATGGTTTTGTTTAACCCAGGGTATGGTGGAAACCACACCAAAACTCACTCCCAGATTCCACCCTTTTGGAATCATAATATACACACCCTCAAACTACATTTCCCAAAGGGCCAATGAGTTCTACAATAGGACCTGCAAGTTAGGGCCATTCTTTTGGTAAAACCCTATGAACCGGATTTTTGAGTGATAGTTTTTGGAAAACCGTCCACAACTTGCTCCAGATTCCACCAATTCATGTCAGAAAACTTACATTCAAACCCACACTCACACCACAATCTAACCAATTCAAAATTTTATGCTAGTCAATGCTCTGTCAGATCGTACAGTACGAAAAACAATGAAGAATGGGCAAAATCTAAGTTTTTGTTTATTCAAACCACCAACTTCATATATCCATCATCCAAACCACTCATAGATGATCTCAAGGAACAAATAGGCCTTCCCCCAATGGCTACAAATGATTTCCAACTATTTATGACCGTTGGAACTTCTTTGCCAATCGGTGGGTAAATGTTGCTTAGCAACTTTTGCAACTTTTTATATCTTTTGACAACTTTTCGAATTTGACATTCCAAAGTCCCTAATTGACTTGTAGACCAATCCTAAGCCTAAAAAAACTTAGGAAAACTTAACAACATACCTCCTTCCCTAAATGAACCCATGGTCAGAGTTGGTTTCCAGGTTTATAAATGACCTAGAGCCAATTGACCTTACAAAAGGTTCTTTATTATGTTCATAGGATTAAAAGATCCAATATTGATCTAAAACACCATCCTAGGGTGTAATACCATCTACCAACACACAAAAAACAAACAAAATCCAAAACCAGGAGGTGCCCTGCACCATACTCTCGGGGTTAGAAAAAACTCAAGTCTATTGAGTTGGCAAAGCTAGAACCTTGCATCCAATCTTCTCCAAAGCCTAATCTGTCATCCATGTTGCATATTATAAGGGTTTGTCCTTTCATTGGACCACATACTCATAGTAAGTATGCCTCCTTGTTCTCTTACTCGCCCTCATATCAAGTACATGTTCAACTGCAAGCTTAGGCTTCTTAGGTAGGTCTTGTAACATCTCTTCCCTACTGGAATCATCTGAAACTGCATCACACACATCAGTAACAGGACCTTTATATGCATAGATATATTTATAGCAAGATGATTAATGAACTGATTAATAAAGTGGGTTCTTTTTTATTTATATCCCCATCAGAATTGTAGGGCTAGTAGGCATATTAATTGACCGATTCCCTACAATTCATGGGCCCAGAAGACATTGAAAGTGTTAGAGAGACCAATGTCCGATGGGAGATCAATCTTGTAGGCATTGCTGCCACATTTTTGAATGATCTTGAAAGGGATTATCTTCCTCATCATCAACTTGGTGTATTTCTCCTTAGGGAGTCTCTCCTTCTTGAGATGAATCATCACTATATCTCCAACCTTAAACTGAAAATCTCTCCTTTTCCTATCTATTCAATGCTTGTACTTGTCTGAGGTTTGATCTAACCTATCCTTTACTTGTTGATGGATATCCCTCATTACTTCTGCAAATTCCTCTACTTGTGCGCTTGTTTTGTCCAAATCTTTCACATCTCTCAACTCCAATACAACTCTAGGGTGTGATCCATACACTATCTCAAAGGGATGGTGACTAGTGCTCCTATTCACTGAGTCATTATAAGCAAATTCTTCTTGAGGAAATATTGAATCCCATGTAGCTCCTTGATCCTTAGTCAAACACCTTAATAGGTTTCCAAGTGACCTATTGATGACCTCAATTTGTCATCAGATTAGGGATGATAGGGTGATGTGAATGACAAATTGGACCCAACCTTCTCCAAAGAGTTTGCCAAAAATTTCCAAGAAACTTAGAATCCATGTATGAGATAATTGACAGTGGCAAACCATGTAATCTTACAACCTCCTTGAAGAATATACCTTCTATATGGGATGCATCATGTGTGGTTTTACAAGGTAGAAAGTGAGCCATTTTTGAAAACTTGTCAACAACTACATAGATGCTATCATGACCATGTTTAGTCTTTGGAAGTGCTAATAAAAAGTCCATGTTGATTGAATCCCATGGCTTTCTTGGTATGGGAAAAGGAGTATACAAACTTGCATTTGAACTGCTACCCTTGGCCTTTTGACAAATCATACAACCTTCCACATGCTTTCTGATCTCAGTCTACATCTTAGGCTAGAAATAGAATCTCCTAACTAGCTCAAGGGTCTTGTCAAATCCAAAATGACCTGCCAATTCCCCACAATGCTTCTCTTTCACAATGTTTTCCCTCATGAAACCTTTAGGAATGCAAAGTTGACTTCCCTTAAAAAGTAGACCTTCCTGCAGAATAAAATATGAGAACTCCTTGTGGTACTTGTCACCCATTTCCTGACACACTCGGTAGGCTTCTTTAAAATCCTCATCTCCCTGGTACATATCCTTTATGGAATTGATGCCTATGCTCTCCAATTGAATATCCTTCACTATCAAGTTCCTCCTGCTAAGGGCATCAGCTACCTTATTTTCTACTCCTTTCTTGTGCTTGATGGTGAAAGTGAATGCTTGAAGGTATTCCATCCACTTCATATGTCGGTGATTAAACTTGTCCCACCTATTTAAGAAACTTAGAGCATGGTTATCAATATAGACTACAAATTCCTTTGGCAACAAATAATGCCTCCATTTCTTCAGGATTGGACCATTGCATACATATCTAAGTCATAGGTTGAGTACTTTTATTTAGCCTCATTCAATTTTTTACTAAAGAAGGCTACTGGTCTACCTTGTTGACTCAAAACTCGTCCTACTGCCTTTTTACTTGTATCACATTTTATGGTGAAAACCTTATGAAAATCAGGTAAAACCAATATAGGTTGTTTTGCTACCCTTCTTTTCAAATACTCAAAGGACTTATCTGCTTCACTAGTCCATACAAACTGGAATTTCCTACCCCCCTTGATAGTATCAATCATAGGTGCACATACACCACTAAAATTATTAATGAACTTCCTATAGAAGCTTGCAAGACCATGAAAACTCTTCACCTCACTTGCATTTCTAGGTGTAGGCCAATTGAGGATTGCTTCCACCTTGGATGGGTCCATCTTGAGGTTGCTCTTGGAGATTACAAAACTGAGAAACGCCAACTCTTCTTGCAACAAGACACATTTCTCCAAATTGACCTTCAATTATTCTTCATTCAACCCTTTCAATACCAAATCCAAGTGTGTTAGATGTTCATCCCTATCTTTGCTAAAAATTAGAATATCATCTAAGTACACAACAACAAAATGATTGATAAAAGGTTTCAAGACTTCATTCATGAGTCTCATGAATGTACTAGGGGCATTTGAGAGGCCAAATGGCATAACTAGCCATTCATAAAGTCCTTCATTTGTTTTGAAGGTTGTCTTCCACTCATCTCCCTCTCTTATCCTGATTTGAAGGTAATCGCTCTTCAAATCCACCCTAGAGTAGTACTTGGCTCCTCCTAGACATTCCATCAAGTCCTAGTCTATCTGAGGCATAGGGAACCTACACCTGTTTGTGATCTTATTTATGGCTCTAGAGTCCGTACACAATCTCAATGTACCTTCTTTCTTAGGAGCCAATACTACAAGGACAACCGAAGGGCTAATGCTCTTCCTTATGAATGGTTTTTCTAGCAACTCATGTACTTGCCTTGCATGTTCTTCATTTTAATCAGGGGTCAATTTATACACTACCTTGTTGGGCAATGTTGAGCCTGGTATAAGATCAATACAGTGACTCACATCTCTAAAAGGTGGCAGGGTCTCTAGTTTGCTTCTTGCAACTATACCCTTGTATCTTTCCAACAACTCTTTCACTTCCCTAGGACCTGCAGTCCTTTCTTGCACCTTGTCTTCCTCTTTCTTTCTCACTTATTCTCTTGGCTTCACCACTATGGCAAAGCATGTGGTACCCTTCTCTCTAATTGTCTGCATAAAATCCTCTTTACCTACTAACATGACACTAGTCACAACATGACTGTCCTTACCATCATCCGGTAGTGGAGTCATAGTGTATTGCACACCATCTTTGGTAAACTTGTAGACACTTTTTCTTGCATCATGTCTCAAGTTTACATCATATTGCCATGGTCTTCCAAGGAGTAAATGGAAAGCATCCATCTCTGCAACATCACACAAGATCTTGTCTCTATATTCACCTATTTGAAAATCAACCCAAACTTGTTCACTTACCAAGGCTTGCTGCTCTTTTCTCAACCAGGAGACTTTGTAGGGGCAGGGATGAGGAAGTTTATTCAATCTAAGCTTGTTGACCATCTCAATTGAAGCAATATTATCAGTTGACCCTGAGTCCACAATGACTCTACATACTTTTCCACTTACCTTGCAAGTAGTTCTAAAGAGTGTCTTCCTCTATGGTGGCTCCTTGATGGTTGGTACCTTCAAGAGGGTCCTCGAGAACATAAGACACTCCCCTTGCTCTGGATCTACATATCTTGAAGGTGAATTCACACTTTGGGTGTCCTCCTCCTATGCCAAATGAACTCTCCTTTCTCCACCTTGACTATTAGAGACTTTTTTTTGGGCATCTAAATGACCGATGGCCAACTTGATTACATTTGAAACACCTTCCGGTGAATACATTGGCTCCTCTACCTCCAAATCTACCTCGGCCATTGGGTCTCCTTCCTTGGAAACTACCCCTATGACTTGGTTCTCCTTTTGATTCCTAATTACTTGACTCTCCTTGTGGTTTATGAGAGGTTCCTCTTCCACCAAATCCGCCTCTTCCTCTACCTTGTTGGTCTCCCGTTCTTCTAAAATTTTCTTCAATCCTTAGTGCCATATGATAGCATTTATGAACTGTCTCAGGATTGAAGAGACTTAATTCATCCTAAATGGCATACTTAAGGTGATTCATGTATCTTTCCAACTTTTGCTTCTCATTATCTGGCACCTTTGCTCTTAAGGATAGTTTGCGGAACTCCTCTGTGTATCCATTGACATCCAAATACTTTTGTCTTAGGCTATCCAACTTCTTATGCATTGTTAATTCATATTCCTCAGGTACAAATTGTCTTTTCACCTCTGCAACCATCCTCTTCCATGATGAGGTGGGGTTCTTTCCCTTTTCTACTCTCTCATTTTGCAAGAAGTTCCACCAACTAAGGGCAGATCCTTTCATCTTAGACTTAATAGTCTTCCTCTTTTGGTTCTCAGGCACATCTTCACACTCAAAGTGGTTCTCTAGGGCCTCCAACCAATCCATGACCTCCTCTGGGTTCATCTTTCCATTAAAAATGGGTAGGATTTCTTTGTCATCTCTGTTACCTACTCTCTCAAGGGCTTCAAGGAAACTTCTCTAATCTGCAAGTATCCTATCTCTTGCATGCAAAAGGGAATAATCCTCATTCCCTTATTCTTCTTATTCTTTAGAGTCTCCTTGCTTCTTATTCATCTTACCCTTAAACCTATCCAATTCTTTTCTCATCTCTTTGTTGGTTGTCGCCTGCTCTCTTACCAACTTGGCCAATTCAACGTTGGTCATCCTTCTTCTATCACTAGTGTCTTCTCCTTCTAACTGTTGGCATTTTTTATGTTTATGTTGTGATTGTCATTGATGGACACACACTTGTATTGAGATCCCCTTTATATGTATGAGCTCATGCTCAACCGGTATTTGTTCCAACTGGTATGTTGTACTCTAGTCTTTTGACTAGTGGTGATTTTGCAGAATGTGTTTCCCGGTCTGAAGCAGCATGTTGACCCCAAGCGGTTTGGAGATCACAAGCGGTATGAGGAAGCAAAGAGACACAACACATTCTTACAAGTCTTCATTTTTGTCAAACTGGCAACCGACATTTTGTGATGAGTTACCAATCCACCGATTGTTTAATGGTGCCGACACATTGATGGTGATTCTTGTGTCGTGTTACTGAGTATGTCTAGATTCACTAAACCTAGGAAATTGTAATGTAATCCTATTGGACCGACATGAAATCAGATTCCTTTAAAAGGACATCATGTCTAGGGTTTTAAATAGGTTGAAGGAGTTGCGAATAGTTTTTATGTTGAGTTAGGGTTTAAGGTGAAAGAGTAGAGCGATCTTATGAGAGAAGATCGAGTTCTAACTAAGAGTGAGATAGAGAAGACTGAAGTAATGCTGGAATGCATTAGCTATGAGAAATACTGGATCTAACCAAACAGTTTGTGCTAGTAGATAGATCAAACACTTGTTGATTACTCACATCTTTGATAAGTTTGTAGCCCTTAATCGGGTAGGCCTCAAAGCCTTTGTAAAATCCTCTAACAAGGTGGTTCACACATGTGAATCTAAAATTCTCCAACAAGGTAGTCTTTAATCAAACTTATCTCCTAACAGAGATTGAGATTCCTAACAGGATCTGTTTTGGTGAAGAACATTGTAAGACCTTAACCATTCTAGTTTCTATTCTGCAGATAGTGACTTGTGAGTTCCATCTCACCGTGGTTTTTCCCAGTTGGGTTTCCACATCAAATATCTTGTGTTATAGTTGTATTGCTTTTGTGGGTGAATGGTTTATTTGCATTTTGGTTTGTATGTGTGATAACCGGTTTGATTGTCAGACTGCTTTACCGGTTTATCTCTAGACTGTGTAAGTGTTTTAGTGCAAAGATTTTTGGCATACTAATTCACCCCCCCTCTTAGTATTCATCAATTGGTATCAGAGCCAACCTTTCTATAAGTTTAACCACTTGGAAAGAGATATGGGAGAATACACATTGAGGGAACTCACTCAACGGCTCACTAAGTTTGAGCAAGCCTATGAGGATCTTATGGTCAAATACAAGGCATCTCAAGCAAAAAGAAGAGAACATGCAGAGAGGCTGATGGAACTATCTGAAAGTAGTTATGAAGATGAAGCTAACATGGAAGCCATGATTTTTGAAGTGAATAAGCTAAATGATTCAAACTCCAATCTGAGAAAGGAGTTGGAAGGACTGACTATTCGGTTTAGCCAAGAGCTTGAGAACCAGAGAAAGGCTGAAGATTTGGTAAAAGACAGAGATCATGAGATCTCCAAGTTGAAACAAGAGATTAGTGCACTAACTGCTCACATTCATGAGAGCAGAATGGAGAAAGAAGACATAAAAGGAGAACTAAACATTTCCATCTTAGAGAATACAAGTCTTATGGAGACAAACACTGCTATTTCCAAAGAACTCTTTGAATCAAAGGAAATACTAGCTAAGGTTGGCAAAAGTACTGTCAGGCTAGAGCAAAAGCTTGAGTCATCTAGACCGGAAAATAGTACCAATGGTCTTGGTTTTTATGGACATGAGGAAGGAGAATCCTCAAGGACAAATGCTGAAGCATCGAAGAAGCAACCGACACTCAAAGGAAAAGGTAAGCAAAAATTCAAACCTGTTTGCTTTAACTGTCTTAAAGAAGGACACACTGCCAATGTGTGTAGGAGCAAAGCCTACAATAATTTTCCTTATTTTATCAACAATATACCTAGATCCAATAAGTTCAATGGTCATTGTTATGCATGCAACAAGTTTGGGCATAGAGCATTTGAATGCGAGTCTGTAACGGATAACATCGGAAGATATCCTCAGAGGACCAAAGAAACTGGTCCTGAATCTTTTATGAACCAGAACCACAACCGGTTTAATGTCTTCAATCATTAGTCAAGAAGCGGTGGTCATCAAGCGGAAACCAGATGGAGAGAAATTTGTATGATCTGTCATGGTCATGGTCACACTACTGCAACATGTAGAAGGAAGAATGGAAACATGTACAATGGACCTTGGAGAGCACCTGGACTTGTTTGCTATCACTACAACAAACTGGGTCACATTGCAAGATTTTGCAGAAGTAGAAAAAGTATATTTGATGATATACCGGTCACTCAAGAAGGAGAAATAGATGTTGAAAAAGTTTAAGAAGACATGAAGAAATTATGGAAGAAGAAACCAGTATTATTGGAGGAGGAACCGGTTTCTGCACCCAGTGTGGAAATATTTGAACCTGCAAACTAAAGGCTTAGGGGGAGCAAACACCAAAATGCTTTCGAACCCCCGGTTAACACTGGTAAAAGACCTTAACCGGTATGCTACACTTGTTGCTTGGTAGAAGACCAAAAATGGTAAAGAGGCAAATTAGGGTTTACGCCCTAATATAGGAGCATTAATGATGGTAGGTGAGAGACATGTATAAATGCAATTTTCAAATCATTTCTCACTATCTATTTTTTGAGCAAAGAAAAGTTTTCAAGTGCAGAGCAAAGAGAAGGCAATTTGAGCTTAGATTTCAAGGAATTGGAGATATTTGAAAGAGATTCAAATACAACTTGCAATCGACAGTGGAGAACTCAAAGCGGTGATTCGGCATCCGATGGAGAGCAAAGTAAAGCAGAATCAGGAAGCCCTAAATTCGCATGTGAAAGGTATTTTTCATATTCTTGAAATACTCTTCAATGGCTTCCGCATCTCATACCAGTTCAAGCACATCCATTGAGTCAGAAAATCTCACTCAGAGGAAGTCCAAGTATAATGCTTTGTCACAAGTCTCAGCTGGAGTCATAGTCGAAGAAAGAATTTTAGACTATATTGATTGCAAGATAGAAGACCTAGGGTCCTTAGCCATTCATACTCAATTAGGTCTATTTTGCGGTAAGGACAAAAGGATCAAACCGGAGTTTAGTATCTTAGAGAAGAAGAAACTCCATAATGCGGTGTATTTTTTGGAAGACTTCATAGAAGATCACATCAGAATCATCCTGAGCAGAGTCCATGGTGACAAGATGTACCTGGAAAGAACGCATGATATCACACCTGAGGCAATTCATGCAGTCACCAGTTTCTGCAACATAGGGGAAGTACCAACCCTGAGAATGGTAAGAAAAATGAAAATGACCAAGCTCACCAGTTCGACAAGTGATTCACGAGGTATGACAGTTAATTCTATCAAGGATGAACTGGTAAAATATGCCTGCATGGTGGTAGGCTACAGGACATTCTCAGCAAGTAGGATTAATTCTGTATCTGCTGCAGTGGTAAATGCCGCTTATCGGATGATTATAGAGATAAATCATTTGACTTATGCATCGGTATGCAAAGGCAACTCCTATCAAATCTCAAGGCAATCAAAAAGGACAATTCACTGAGATTTAAATTTGGACAACTACTGGTCGGATTGTTTTTCTATTTCCAAGGCTACTTTCCAGGTGTACGAGATGTCCAGTGGTCCCCTGACCAACCAGTAACCAAGCAGATAAAGGAAAGTGTGCAAGCCATTGGAACCAGCTACCCTGAGATCCTGAACAAATACTTTGATGAGTTTAGAAGAAAAATGAGTCAGAGGATGCGAATCTCAGGTGACATAGTGAAGAAGTATGAAGACGACATCTGTTTCACTATTCAGGTGGACAAATGTCTAATGGAGGCTGTTGAGCCTAGAATGGAGGAAGTGGAGCCTATGGGCTATGAAGTCATGTATGACATGCTAGAAGGGTATGCTTCAACCCTTATTGCCTTGCCTCTTGATCCAAAGGCGAAGCGAACCGGAACCTACTTGGAGAGGATAGCACCAGTTGAAGAACCATCAGTGAAGAAGGGAAAAGAACTGGCAGCCAAGAAAGCTAAGGCAGTGCCTGCGGCATCAGCACCAGCTACCACTGAGACTCCAAAAGTGACCAAGCGGTCACTGGCAAAGAAGAAATCGGAGGCAACACCGACAAAAATTTTTGAAAGAAAGAGGAAGACTAAGGCAAATGAATTGGACTCCGAAGAAACTAAGTCTGATGAACAACCAAAGAAGGCTAGACAACCCAAGAAGGTGAAGAAGAATGAACCGGCAACATCCGCACCGGTAAATATAGATATCTCCTCTTACAAACCTTTGACACATTGTCAAAGAATAGTAAAGAATATTAGGAGAAAGTTACTTCGTGATTTAATTGATTATTATGATGATTTCAATAGTAAGGAAAAAGATGAAGTACTGCAGGAGATTATTCTTTATTTATGCATAAATGACCGGTCACCATCAAAGATTAAATCTCAGACACTGGATTCATTGTATAAAGCATTGGATAACAAATGGCACATTGCCATTGAAAAGGAACAAGAGATTAGGGAGAAAGTGTTTGCACATTACTTCCTCGAACTCTCAAATTCAGAATTATTTGATGTATTACATCAAAATAAAGGTCTCTTCTTCACAAGGAGAAGAAGACTCTGGTTGTTGGAAGAGAGAGTTGATGATGTAGAAAAGGATACACATCAACACATGGCCCATGCTATTAGTTCACACAAAGCTCGAATGGCCAACCTCCAAGCGGAAAAGGAACTGACTATTTACAAATCGGATGAAGTTTTTGATGAGGAAGGAAACCTGGTGGAGGAACCGATCGACACCATAGATGTCGATGCCCTAGATACAGAAGATGTCACTCCGGATATACCATCTGAGGGAACTGAACAGGCGCAACAAGCCAAACAGGGTGGTGAACAAGCTGTGGACACACAACAAGCGGCAAAAGACAAAGAAGAAGAGAAAAAGAAGAAGGATGAAGATGAGAAACAGAGAAAGGAGGAAGAGAAAAAGAAAGAGGAAGAGGAGAAAAGAAAAGATGAAGAGGAAAAGAAGCAAGAAGAAGAAAAGAAAAAGAAAGAAGAAGAGGACAAGGAAGAAAATAGGAAAAAGAAAGAAGAAGAGGACAAGGAAGAAAAGAGGAAGAAGGAAGAAGAAGAAAAGAAGAAGAAAGAAGAGGAGAAGAGGAAGAAGGAAGAGGAAGATAAGAAGAAGGAAGAGGAAGAAAAGAAGAAAAAGGAAGAGGAAGAGAAGTAGAAGAGGGAAGAAGAAGAAAAGGAAGAGCAGAAGAGGAGAGTAGAGGAGAAGAAAAAGGCAGAAGAAGACAAGGAAGAAAAGAAGAGAAGAGAAGCGGAAAAGAAGAAAGCTGAAGAAGCCTAGGAACGTGAAGCAGAAAAATGCTCTCAGGTGGAGACTCCGAAGGCAACCGGAAGTCAACCCTCACCGGTTGATCTCTCTAGTCCTATCGACCTCCAATCTACAAGCGAGTCAGAACTTATGCAAAGCATCAAGGTTTCTCAAGAGCACCTTGAGATCATCCGCAAGAAAAAGGAACAAGACATCATTCAGGCAGCTGTAGACACACTCACCAGTTTAATCCCCAGTACTAATCTTCCTGACACGGATTCATCACTTGCACAACTCAAACTTCTGTGTACTATAGTGGATGATCAGGTGCAGAGCCTAGAAGAAGCAGCTGAGGCCAATGTAAAGAAAGAGACCAAAAGGCTCTTAATGTTGCTCTAGTGAAGAAACTGAATGAGCTTAGGACTGAACTATCAAAGGATCAAAAGGACATAAGGAGTGCTTTGGATGAGGGAAACTTGCTACTCAGCAAAATATGTCAACCTCATCTATTTTGTGATGATGTGCTAGCTAAGAAGCAATAGCTTTAAATGGACTTACAGTCCTACTTAAACACATTCAAGACTCCTTACGACTCCTTTGCGGCATATGGGAAAACTGTTCACTGGTTCCAGATCCAATCAGCCAAGATAGAGCAAGAGATCAGCACAAGATCTAGAGATTTGCAGGAACTTGAACTGGTATTACTTCCACGACTGGAAATTCTTTAGAAATGCTATCTGAACCTGGAAGCACTGACAGTTATCCAAGAAATGAGCACAATAGATGCCATGAAGGAATAGGTATCACAAATGCAGACAGAGAAGGAAGTGGCGACCTCCCTACTTGAGTCCTGGTCTCTCTCCATGAAACAATTTTTGCAGGACTACAAAGCGGTTTTTGATAAATATTATTCATTATTGTCATAAACTCTTTTATATATATATGGAAACAGGTTTTTGCAGTGGTACTTTGTCATTTTTGGCAAAGGGGGAGAAGTACATGGTTTAAAATTTTGATGGTCTTAAATTTGAAATTTTGATATATCAGGGGGAGAAGTATATCAGAGGGAGAAGTATCTGTTTTTGACATTTTGATATATGCTGTGATATATATATGCTCTGAATGCAAAATTGCTATACACTCTGTTGATTAAGGGATAGTGTATATGCTTAGGGGGAGCAATTTTGTTAATGGCAAGTTTTTGTTGTAAAACACTTAGATGTCAAAATTTTATTTTCCTAAGTGTTGCCATCAATGCCAAAGGGGGAGATTGTTGGCATTTTTGATGTTTATGTTGTGATTGTCATTGATGGACACACACTTGTATTGAGATCCCCTTTATATGTATGAGCTCATGCTCAACCAGTATTTGTTCTAACCGGTATGTTGTACTCTAGTCTTTTGACTAGTGGTGATTTTGTAGAATGTGTTTCCCGGTCTGAAATGGCATGTTGACCCCAAGTGGTTCGAAGATCACAATCGGTACGAGGAAGCAAAGTGGCACAAAACATTCTTACCAGTCTTCATTTTTGTCAAACTAGCAACTGACATTTTGTGATGAGTTACCAATCCACTGATTGTTTGACGGTGCCGACACATTGACGGTGATTCTTGTGTCGTGTTACTGAGTATGTCTAGATTCACTAAACCTAGGAAATTGTAATGTAATCCTATTGGACCAACATGAAATCAAATTCCTTTAAAAGGACATCATGTCTAGGGTTTTAAATAGGTTGAAGGAGCTGCGAATAGTTTTTATGTTGAGTTAGGGTTTAAGGTGAAAGAGTAGGGCAATCTTATGAGAGAAGATCGAGTTGTAACTGGGAGTGAGATAGAGAAGACTGAAGTAATGCTGGAATGCATTAGCTGTGAGCAATACTAGATCTAACCAAGTAGTTTGTGCTAGTAGATAGATCAAACACTTGTTGATTACTCACATCTTTGACAAGTTTGTAGCCCTTAACCGGGTAGGCCTCAAAGCCTTTGTAAAATCCTCTAACAAGGTGGTTCACACATGTGAATCTAAAATCCTCCAACAAGGTAGTCTTTAATTGGACTTATCTCCTAACAAAGATTGAGATTCCTAACATGATCTGTTCTGGTGAAGAATATTGTAAGACCTTAACCGGTCTGGTTTCTATTATGCAGATAGTGACTTGTGAGTTCCATCTCACCGTGGTTTTTCCCAGTTGGGTTTCCACGTCAAATATCTTGTGTTATGGTTGTATTTCTTTTGTGGGTGAATGGTTTATTCACATTTTGGTTTGTATGTGTGATAACCGGTTTGATTGTCAGACTGCTTTACTGGTTTATCTCTAGACTGTGTAAGTGTTTTAGTGCAAAGATTTTTGGCATACTAATTCACCCCCCCTCTTAGTATTCATCACTAACATCTTGCCAATCTCCTTCTTCCACCCTTAGGAACCTTTAAGTCTCTAATAATAGATGATGCAGAGTGGGCAGCAAGAAGATAAGAATACGCAATTCACCCTTCTAAGCCTAAACAAGGCTTATCTCAACCCACAGCTAGGGTTCTACACACACACTAATGTACTCAATCAACCACAACACTTTCTAAGGTGGGTTAGGGATATTTGACAACTAAGGACACTCATATTATGCCTTTCACCCAAGTTTGAAGACTTCCTACTACACTTAAGTCAAGGAACCCCCAATTAGGCCTATTCCTTGTAGCCCTATCTGACCAGTATTTCCCAAAAAATTCAAATTTTCCTCAAATAATCCTAGGAAAAAATTACATTTCAGAGTACCCTTTTGGGGCTTACATCCAATTCCAAGAGATAGAGTTATGACCTTGCTCCAGCACTCCTAAGAACCTATTGGGTTTGCAGGCCTAATATGCCTAATTAGGTATGTTTTCTAAAGCAACTACTTAAGAATGGGGTTGCAAAAATTAACTCACACCTTGGGCATGTTCCTTAGGAATATAATGAACCAAAACCACCCTTAGACAGGTTCTCAAATTCTCCTTAGGTGTCTGATCTCTCATTCCTCCTCAAGGCTAGGCTAAACACATGGTTTTGTTTAACCTAGGGTATGGTGGAAACCACACCAAAACTTACTCCCATATTCCACCCTTTTGGAATCACAATATACACACCCTCAATTTGCATTTTCCAAAGGGATGATGAGTTCTTCAATAGGACCTGGAAGTTAGGGCCATACTTTTGGTGAAACCCTATGGACTAGATTTCTGAGTGACAGGTTTTGGAAAACCATCCACAACTTGCTCCAGACTCCACCAATTTGAGTTAGACCACTTGCATTCAAAATTGAACTCACACCATAATCTAACCAATTCAAAATTTCAGGCAAGATGATGCTCTGTCAGATTGTACAGTATAGAAAATAATGAATAATGGGCAAAATTTGAGTTTTTGTTGTTAGTGTAGGTTTTTTTATTTTCCTTATGTTAGGGGGTATTTATTTTTCCTACACATATATTATTAAGCTTGCTTAGGTTATTAGGTGTGGTTAATATGAGGACACGTGGTGGAATACATTAGCTACATGTGTAACTCTCCACCTCACATGGGTAGTTGAGTTACACACCCTCTTTTGGCTTGTTGTGCCACCTCTCATAACCACTATTTTGTCATTTCCTAAGTGGGTTATGGGGTAGTTGGGTTTCTCACCCTCTTTTGGCCTTATGTGCCACCTCTTATAACTCCTTTTTTGTTTTCATGTAAGGAGGTTATGCCACATGTTTTGACATTTACCAAGTAGGTAAAAACCTCCCACCTTTTATGGGGTAGTAGGTAAAACCTCCCACTTTTTATGGAGGTGGGAGTTAATGCACCTCTTGGTTGTATATGCTATTATTTTTCTATATAATAAGCAATATACTCTCACCTTCACAAGTCAAGTGATAGCTCGGTGAGAGTCTTCTCTAAATTCTCTTCTTTATCTCTATTTTTCTCTCATATCAGATTTATCTTCATTCAGCTATTCTGATCTTCGATCATCCGTTGCTTGGAGTTGCATGTGATCTATGACCGACATCAGATCCTGGCTCAATTCTTGCTTCTCACAGAATTTAACATGGTATCAGAGCCGTGTTGTCTAGTATAGCTCATTGCTTTTCTGATTTATTTGAGAGATTTGAGATTGTTAGATAGCTAATATTTTTCTTAAAAACCAAGTATGCTCTTCTCCTGCATTTTCGTGTGATCTGGAGAATCAGAACAGTTTAAAGGAAAATAAGCTTCTAGTTAAATCTGGTTTTATATATGTGTTCTTTGAGATCTGGGTGATTGCAGCATTTTTGGTAATATTGGAGGCTTCTTTAGCATTTCCAGAGTGTCCAGAAGGCTTGTGAAAATCATAAGTGACTTTTATTTCACCAAATTCAGAGTTTGGAGAACACAGTAAAAAAAAAAAATCAGAGTACTTGACGGAAAGCTGGAAATGAGCACTCTTCATAATTGCAGGTCTTATTGAAATATTCTACCCTTCTTTGTTAGATATTGCAGGTTGAATCAGCTACATGTTTTTTTTCCCTTCTACAGATCATATCTTTCTTTTCACAACTCTATTTTACAAAAATGAATAGTTGTTGGAAAGGTATTAAGATACATTGAGTAGCAATAAGGCTAATTTTTTCAGATTTTGTGTTAAATTTATATGTATTTAAACTTTGTATTTTGGCCATTAAAGCCTTAGAAAGCATTGTAATCTGATAAAAGCCTTGTAAATGCACTAATTATAAAGTGCCAACCTTGTAATATTTGGGGGGGGTGATTTCAAAGACTAGTAAAAAGGGGGGGTGTCTCTTGTGTCTTCTTTCTTGCACTCTTCTTGACTCTTTGCAATCTTCTTTTCTGCTATCATGGATGCATCTACAGTTCCACTTTTAACACCATATAATTACTTTGAATGGAAATCTAACATGATAATATATCTGAAAAGACATGGATATCATCGTGTTACTATGGGACTTGAAATTGAACCTCAAGATGCTGCAGAAAAGATTAAATGGTTTAATAAATGTGATGAAGTTTTTGGTACATTGTGCATGTCAGTCTCTCCTGACCTTCTTTTTCACATTGAATCTGCTACTACACCAAATGCAGTATGGACTACTTTGGGAAACCTCTTTGGTAAGCAGGATGAACTAAGAGGTCATCAATTGGAGAATGAACTCATAGGGTTGAATCCAACCAATTTCGATACTATACAAGACTTCTTCACTAAACTTAAGTCTATAAGATTGCAGTTGGAACAGTGTGGAACTAAGAAAGATGATAAGCAACTGATCTTGAGTATTCTTTCTAAGCTTGGTCCTAACTATTCAGTGTTTGTTTCTACATTCTATGCTACCAAATGTGTCCTAGGTACCACATTCAAGATGCCTTCTTTAGATGATTTTGCTGCAGAACTCACTAGGGAGTAGGACAAATTGGTTCAAATGGGTACAATAAAGCCCTCTAAGTCACATGCCTTAGTTGTAAATCAAGGCACAAAAGAACATAAAGGGTCTAGTAAGCAAGATAAGAAACAAAAGAACCAAGGAGAGAAGAAGAAAGATCAGAAATCTGCTACTTCAAAAGCAGACAATGAGACCTCTTTATCAAAAGGTGAACAACCTAAGAAGGAGAAGGTCAAGTGTTCTTATTGTAAGAGGCCTGGTCATGATGAACATAAGTGTTTAAGGAAACAAATTGATCACCTTTCAAATCTTCTTGAAAAGAATAATATCAAGGTTCCTGATTCAGTCAAACAGAGTTCATCGGAAGGATCTTCTAAGGACATAGATAAGAGTAAGGGGAAAGGAAAGGGTAAGGCCCTAGTTGCTATTGCTTCACAACCAAATTCTTGGATAATTGACTCAGGTGCTTCACACCACATGGCTTCTTCAGAAGATGATTTCACATCTTTAGAGCCATGTTCTATGCCTTCCATCCTAATGGGTGATGACACTCCTGTTGAAGTGCATGGGAGAGGGTCTGTTGATGTGGGTGAAGGAACATTTCAAGATGTCCTTTGTGTTCCATCTTTATCAGCTAATCTCCTATCTATTTATCAGATCACTCACACTAGTTCTGGCAAGCGAGTTGAGTTCACACCAGATGCAATGGTAATCAGTGAAATGCATAATGGGTCTATTGTTGCTGTGGGAAAAGCAGATCATCATTCTAGATTATATCAGTTTTCTCACTTTGTTCCTGACTCTCCTTCGATAGTTTTACTCACTCATGCAGATGAGGTGAGTTGTTTGTGGCATCAACGGTTTGGCCACTTGAACTACCGTTACTTGCAACAACTCAGTCAACAAGAAATGGTTTCAGGGTTGCCTTCTATTCGATTTTTTGATGGAGTTTGCCAGGGGTGCATTCTTGGTAAGCATCTAGAGGAGAAGTATGATAAAGGTAAAGCTTGGAGAGCTACACAACTATTGGAGTTGGTACATAGTGACTTGGCAGGACCATTTCCACAACCATCCTTCAGCAAGGCTAGATATGTCTTGACATTTATTGATGACTTTTCCAGATATACATGGGTTTACTTTCTCAAACAAAAGTCTGAAGTCTTTGAAAATTTTCTAGATTTCAAAGCTTTTGCAGAGAAACAATCTAGGAAGTTCATCAAGATTCTGCGTACAGATAATGGGGGTGAATATGTTAATAATCAGTTTGAACAGTTTTGTGCTTTAGAAGGTATCAACATGCAGCACACAGTTCCATACAGTCCTCAACAAAATGGTGTAGTAGAACGAAAGAATAGGTCCTTGAAGGAGATGGCTAATTGTATGATTCACTCCAAGTCTTTGGCACCTCAGTATTGGGCAGAGGCCATCAACTGTGCGTGTTACATCCAGAACCGAGTTCCTCATAAAGCTGTGAAGGGGGTAACTCCCTTTCAAGCTTGGACTGGTCGAAAACCCACAGTTAAACACTTTAGAGTGTTTGGTTCTCTTGCATGGGCCCACATTCCAGCTGAAAAACGCAAGGCTATGGATCCGCAGAGTAAGCCTTGCATATTTGTTGGATATCCAGATGATGTCAAAGGGTATAGGCTTCTCCATCCCACTACTCATGAGTTGTTCATTGAGAGGAGTGTTCGTTTTGAGGAGAGTTCTTCTAGTTCTTCTCATACCACCTCTCCATCCACTATCACATTGGAGAAATTGCATTATGATGACAGTTCTTCAGAGGATCTTAATCCTCCTAATCTTGATGAGGAGTCTTCTTCCTCTACTTCAGATGGTGACAGTGATGATGAGGATTCACATTCCTCTCATAGTCATCATTCAGAGGTTGATGATTCTCCCCCAGACTCTCCAGCCTCAGTGCCTCTTTGGGCTCGACAAACATTTGAGTCAGCAGGAGATTGGCTTGGTGATCCATTAGATACTAGAAGAACAAGGTCACAATTTCAGCAAGCTCCACATCTCTTCATTGCTTCAGCTTCTGATCCACAGTCCTTTCGAGAAGCTTCAGGTGTTCCTGAGTGGGATGCTGTAATGCAAGAAGAGTTCAATTCCTTGGAAAGGAATCACACATGGGATTTAGTTCCTCTTCCTAAGGGAAGGAAACTTGTTCGATGCAAGTGGATCTATCGAACAAAATTTGCAGCGGATGGGTCGGTTGATAAGTATAAGGCTCACTTGGTAGCAAAAGGTTTTTCCCAAGTTCCAGGGGTTGATTACTCTGAGACTTTTGCTCCAGTTGCTAAGATGAATTCCATCCAGCTTGTTCTTGCTATAGCTGCAACCCATCGTTGGGAAGTTCATCAGATGGATGTGAAGAGTGCATTTCTTCATGGTGACCTTCAGGAGGAAATCTACATGGAGCAACCACAGGGGTTTGTTCAGGATCCTTCACTTGTGTGTCGACTTCGAAAGTCTCTCTATGGCCTTAAACAGGCTCCTCGAGCTTGGTATGCCAAGATGGACTCATTTCTTCTGACAGTTGGTTTCACTCGGTGCCATTCTGATCCGAACGTATACATTCTGCAACAGGATGAAACTCTCACATTTTTGGTTCTCTATGTTGATGACTTGTTACTCACAGGGAGTCACTCATCCACCATCAAAGCAGTGAAAATTGCTCTACATGATAGATTTTTGATGTCAGACTTGGGTCTTCTGCATTACTTCTTGGGAATTGAGATCACTCAATCATCTTCAGGAATCTTCCTTGGACAACCCAAGTATGCACTTGATGTGCTCTCACAGAATTTAACATGGTACTTATGTGCCACCTCTTATAACTCCTTTTTTGTTTTCATGTAAGGAGGTTATGCCACATGTTTTGACATTTACCAAGTAGGTAAAAACCTCCCACCTTTTATGGGGTAGTAGGTAAAACCTTCCACTTTTTATGGAGGTGGGAGTTAATGCACCTCTTGGTTGTATATGCTATTATTTTTCTATATAATAAGCAATATACTCTCACCTTCACAAGTCAAGTGATAGCTCGGTGAGAGTCTTCTCTAAATTCTCTTCTTTATCTCTATTTTTCTCTCATATCAGATTTATCTTCATTCAGCTATTCTGATCTTCGATCATCCGTTGCTTGGAGTTGCATGTGATCTATGACCGACATCAGATCCTGGCTCAATTCTTGCTTCTCACAGAATTTAACATTTGTTTATTCAAACCACCAACTTCATACATCCATCATCCAACCCACTCATGGATGATCTCAAAGGCACAAATAGGCCTTCCCCCAATGGATACAATTGATTTTCAACTAGTTATGACCATTGGAACTTCTTTGCCAATCGGTGGGTAAATGTTGCTTAGCAACTTTTGCAACTTTTTACAACTTTTCAAATTTGACATTCCAAAGTCCCTAATGGACTAGTAGACCAATCCCAAGCCTTAAAAAACTTAGAACAACTTAAGAACATACCCCCTTCCCTACATGAACCCATGGTCAAAGTTGGTTTCCAGGTTTATAAATGACCTAGAGCCAATTGACCTTACAAAAGGTTCTTTATTACATTCATAGGATTCAAAGATCCAATCTTGATCTAAAACACCATCCTAGGGTGTAAGAACATCTACCAACATACAAACAACAAACAAAATCCAAAACCAGGAGGTGCCCTGCACCAAAAAAATAGTACAAGATGTCATGTATCATAATTTATCAAGGCTAACATTTATTCATCCATGGCAACTTTCTAGGATTCTACATCTTTCATACCTAATGCCTCTTCTACAGATCTAGGTGTTACCTATTTGTGCTTCAAGCTCAATCAAGTAGATCTTTAGTGTTTTAACATACAGAAATGTACATTTTGTTCTACTATTATTACATTCATGTTCATGAAAAGAGAAAAAGAAGATTACATTTTCCATAGTTTTGAATTCAAAACATTACACTATTTTTTTAAAAAGTAATCTTTATTGACATGAGTGTATAGTGTCTCGCACAAGCCGCGAGACTAACTGAGATGTATGTATATAAAGTAAATACTATGTATTTATCAATGCATAAATGTAAATGTACATAAGAGAGGGTGACTCATCATTTCTTGAATGACAAGTCCTATTTGGTTTTCTTGCATCCATCCACAACCCCTCACTACCTAGTGTACTTGCATTTGAGTAAAAAAAGTGTTAGAGAAATTAGAGTCACCATCTATTATATACACATGCATATAAAAACACATAATACATCCCTCATATGCATACTAGCAGTCAGTGTACCATACAAATCTAGGAAAGCAAGTGCCAGATCAGATCATCATCAAAAGCATATTTTGTCTAACTTGTTTGCTTCATGTGCAAATAGAGGAAAAGCAATGTGGTGTAAAATGTGGCTCCCACGAGGGTTGAGCTCAGCTCATGTAATATTTCATGGTAGCAAAATAATGAAGGCACAAATATAAGATTAACTTTTACTATCAAAACAATGAAGAACAATTCAAATGGAGAAGAGATCATGACACTTCAAATGATAAATGAAAAAACCTCAAGTATTGACAATAGCATAATGAGCATTCCATGATGCACACACAGTTAAAGAAGTATATTGTATGGAGATCTACATACAAAAACAATGAAGCTACAGTCACAAGCATTTGAGTAGTTTTGAGGTGTAGAATATCTTGTAGCAATGCAAAATAGATCAACATCAACATATATACAACTATCAAACACATGAAATTAGAGCCATCATACATGTAGAAGTGCAACATTGAAGTTCCAACATGAAGAAAGACATATTAATGATACAGTCTTTTATTGTCATTCTCAATGACATTAAATAGTACAAACAAAATAGTAAATGAATGACTAGCAAACCCAAAGGGTTCACTCATGAAAAAATCCAGCTATAGGAGGGTATTTTAAATTGATAAAACCCATATATTTGCAAAGCCATAGTACTATAAAGACATGAGCAATCAGGTGTATGCAATCAACATCATAAAATATGCAGTCACAAAGCATTATGATAATCTAAAGAAAGTCATTTTAGCTCCAAGATTATTCGTAACCCTCTAAGATACTGGATAAATGAAGCATGCATATAGATATGGCATTGAAGATGAATATACAATGAGCTCAATGTCAAGATCAAACCCTTAGTATTGGCTAAATAGATAGTAGGAGCAGTCACGATGATTTTTTAGAATATCAAATACACAAGGAGCAGGAAAACCTATAGCAGCATTACATCAGCCTCATAGTTCAATGCAGTGATTCATTTCACTGTTAAAAGGATAGATTTACCAACAAAGAGGGAATGAGCTCAATCTGTGCATCGAGAGAAAAGTCATATGATGAGTGTCATTTTAAGTAAAACCCTTATTAGAAATATGCAAATAAAGATGGTAGTAGAATATTTTATAGTCTCGGAGCAAGGAGAGGAGTTTCCAGAGAGGAAAAGAACCCAAAAGATAGAAGTGCGGTTGAGGAAGAGATAGCCATGACTCCATTTCACTGTCAGAAGGGTAGATACATAACTAAATACCGTTCACAATCAGAAGTTATTGTAAAATAAATACAGTTACATCAATATAGAACCCTTTCATATATGCAAGCAATAATTCCTCAATATAGGTATTTTATGGTAACACACTGAACAACAAGGACGGATTTGGAACAAGAATTTCATGCAGAGATCATACCTCGCCTCTTTCCTGCCAAAGGTCTTCATGACAAAGTCAATAGATACTGCAAAAATGTTGGGTTTCTGGCTCAAACCGTAACTCTCTTCATGGCGGCCGCTTGCACAAAAGGAAGATGAAATAAGTTGAAGATTTTCATCTTTTTCTTTTCTTTTAGGGTTTCCCAACCCTAAAGGTCCGATGAGAATAAGTTTTTTTTGAATTTTGAAGTGAAATTTATTTTCATACCCATGTCGTGACTTATTATCTTATAAATCTTTTAGTTGTTTGTTAAACACTTACAAATAGAAATAGGTCATTTTCTTTTCTTTTAGGCTTTATGTAAAACTCCTTTGCATTATTTTCAATTTTGTAAGTCTTTTCTTAAGTGATCATATATCACTTAAAGTAAATGATAATTTTGAAATGTAAAGTGGAGTTTTTGTTGGGTTTGTAAAAGATAACAAAAGGTAAAGAGGTAGTTATCATCAGAGTTCTAACTTGCATATAGGAATCAGTTGAGTTGTTTTGTAGACATGTGGAACAAAAGTAGGTGATTGGGACACCTTTTCTCACTTTAGTATCAGTTAAAGAGTCCTTGGAGGTTGTGTTTCAGTCAAGGAGGGTTTTTAAGGGTGTGACTCCTTGTAACTTTCAGTTTCATCCCTGATTTTGAGGGATTTTTGGTTGAATCCGCCCAAGGAAGTTGTTATCATTTTGACAACTCTTTTTGAAGATTGAGGGGAGTTATCTTTTAGTTAGGTCCTTGATTTGAGGAAGGGACTTGGATCTTGTTGACAACTCATCAATTGGAGCCAAAATTCAAATTTTAATTTTGGAAAGCATGTTTGTATAAGTGATTTTTGTCACTCATTATTCTCTAGTTCTAGACTTTGTACCTGAAGTGGTAGTAGCTTGTTCATACTTTGTAACTCATTTTCTTATGAGTTTTTTCCAGATTTGTAATGCAGATAGCTCCTGATTATCAATAAAAGAAACTTCATTCCTTCTCCTTTTTTCTGTGTTTCAGCATTATTTGTGAGTAAATTGTTAAAAATATTGTGATTTCATCTTGAAATCCTTTCCTTTTGCTTCATTCCTTCTATGCTTGATTCATAAATAACATCTTATAGCACAGGTCTGTGGATGAGTTTGTTTTTTTGTTGTATTTAAAATTGTGAAAACTTACTTGTTTTCCTTTTTATGAGCTTCAGAAAGCTGAAACCTTTCATAAGAATTATTTTTGCAAGCATGTGCATATGAGTTGTGAGTTAAAATAGCTTCATTATTTGAGAAGTTTTGTGAGTTTGTGAGCATTTTGAATCATTTTTATCTTTTGGTGGATCACATAGTAGTTAATTTTTTAGTTTTTTGCATATCCTCCTATTCCTTTTCTAATAATATTTTAGTTACTTTTAGGTGATCAAGTAGGAAGCCAACCTATAATCCGGAGGTCTACTCTCACAATAGGATACCCACAGCCTGAGAGTAGTCCAATGTTTCACGGGATTGCCGTAATTCCAAGCTTGCATCGGGAGTAAATCCTTGTAACAACACTAGGCTCATCTATGTTAGCATTCAAAGAAAAAATATATCTTCAATTATCAAGTCAATATATTTCAAGTGGTTGTGTATGCTTTGTAGACCTTTGAACAAGTTGAGTTGGATATTCTTCCTCCTCTTTTGAAGATTCAAAGTTAGATGAGATATCCTTAGCTTATTGTTTGTCTAGACATATCACTTCAACTTTCTCAGGCATAGGAGGAAGTTGAATCACATCTTCCTATTCTGTTTGTAATGTAATAGGAGGGTTAGTTGAGCTCTAAAAATAACACTTCTACTATATATTACTTTATGTGAAATAGGATTCCAAGTCTTGTATCCTTTCACACCATAACTATATCCAACGATGATATGTTTCGAAGTCTTGTTCTCTAACTTTGTTTGCTTCTCCTTTGACACACATGCATATGCCTCATAACCAAAAATTCTAGATATCTAAATGAAGGTTTAAGACCCAAGCATGCCTCCATGGGTATTCTATTAACAAGAGTTGTTCTAAGAGACCTATTAATTAGGTATCAAGTAGTGGCAATAACTTCATTGCAAAAAAAATAATTTAGACCAACACCACTCAGCATACTCCTAGCCTTCTCCATCAGTGTCTAGTTCATTCTTTCAACAAATCCATTATGTTGTGGAGAATATGGTGTTATCTTCTATCTATGAATGTTATAATCTTGAATCACTTAGCTGCTTCTTGATTTGATTGTGTCTCTTTTTTTGCATCAATGTTTCAGATCACACTTTGTGATCCATCGTTGAGATCTTAGAATCTTTACAAAATTTATCAAATTCATTAGAGAAAAATTTGTTTCCATTATAAGGCCTCAAAAATTTTATTTTATTTACAGTTTACAACTCAACCATTTCTTTAAATTATTTAAATTGAATGAAAACTTCATATTTTACTTTAGAAAGTATACCCATATCTTTTTGCTATAATCATCAATAAATGAAATATAATATGTGAATTTTGCAATGGGATGAACATCTACAAAATCAAACACATAAGAGTGAATAAGATCAAACACACCACAAAATTAATGAGAACTTGAGTAAAAATTAACATGGCGGGAGGAGGTTGTGGAGGTTAATGTTCTGCAAGTTGAGAGATCATGGCAATGGGTGGAAGTCGTATCCAAACAATTACATGCACAATTATTATGGACCCAATAATACTGTGGATCTTAAAAGGGTGTGGGAGGAAATCTCAGGTGTTCTATCTTAGAATGAGGGACTAATTTAGGGGTTTACATTGCTGAAATTTAAATTTCAGCTTTACAAATGAAGTTTAATTTTAATTTCAATTTTATAACAACAATAGTTAGGTGTTAAGATTTATTTATTAAATTATTTAAAAATGTTTTACTTTGTGAAAAATTGTGTATAAATTTGAGTAAAAACTAAAATTTCAAAAGTCATATTAGGATTGTCTTTTGTTTGTTCTCTCCTTTTGCACTGTGGCCACAGGTGAAACCCTCACCTCTTCCAACAAAATACTAAAAAATTTATTTTTCACAGTTCAATAGTATTAAACTCAATAGTGTGTGTATACAAATTATACAATGTGCCAAATATGACACATATAACAACCACCATAGAACCTCTAACCATTTTGTATCTTGCATAAAAAAAGACTACATGCACACCCACATCTATTACTTTTCTCATAGATAACAAAATTCATGTTAGTCCAAGCATATGCAACACATCATTAATCTTTTTTATTCTAACATGAAGAAACTTGATTTTAAATTTATTATGGACAACAATATCTAAACGACAATCATCACCCAAGTACATCTTACCTCTATTAAAAAAAATTATATTTAAAAAAACAATCTCTATTAAAGGTGATATGAAAATATGTACCTGATTCAATTAACCATGCATCATTGCCTACATAAGTGGCCAAATTTGCAATGAACACATCACCATCTTCCTTCTCAAACTCATAATCATAATCAAATATCTAAATTTTCTTCTTATTTTCTTATTTTCACTCCTTACAAAAGTGTCCAGGCGTACCGTACTTCTTGTAAATAACTTTGGACTTTCCAAGGGATTTCGATCTCCTCTTGGACTTGGATTTATTATGCTTCCCATTCTTCTTACCTTTTTCTTAGGTCTTCTATTAATAGTTAGGGATTCCTTAGTATAGATGGATACCTTTATCCTCATCTCTTTAGAAAGAAAAGAACCCACCACATCTTCAATATTCAAAATAACAAAAGTATTGTCGATATTCATATCAATAGAATCCCATGAATCAAGAAAAGAACAAACCAGGATTTTACATTTATCCTCCTCATCCATCTTGACATAAATAGATTACAATTGATCCACCAACATATTGAATTCTTTTAGGTGATCTATAATTCATCCACCCTCTTCCATTCTCAAGGAATGCAATTTCTTCCTCAAAAAAATATTATTCACTAAGGATTTGTCTTAATACATCTCACTAAGTTTCTTCTATAGATTCTTTGTAAAGGAATCTTCATGGACATTAATTAAAATAGAGTATACAAACACAATCTAATTAGACCCTTAGATTTACGATCTATACCATCATACTGAGTGAGTACAATAAGATATGTAGTTCTAAAGACATTCTCATAAATAGAATCTCATAGATGTTTTGTCCTCGATTTCAACGCAACCAAAATTGTGAGGCAACCCTATGAAACTGGTTCATTTTGTACCTTACAACATTTGGGAGAGCTTGATCAACTCTATTGGTAAGCTCATTTAGCTTTTCGCTTTTCTTTTTTATTGTTTTTAGGTTCTTTTAGTTTTGTAGTTTTACTTGCAAGTCGGACTTTAAAGTCCGACCTGCAGGATTCTTTCTTTTTGAAGGGATTTGCACATCGGACTTCAAAGTCCGATGTGCAAAAGTTTGGTTCTACCCCTGCAAATCCAACTTTAAAGTCTGACCTGTAGGTAGTCCTTCTCCTACAGGTCGGACTTTAAAGTCTGACCTGCAGGGTCTTTGCATCTGCACATCGGACTTTAAAGTTCGATGTGCAAGTTGGTTCAACAATTTCTTGCATGTCGGACTTTAAAGTCTGGCTTGCAAGAGGTTTAGTCTAGCATGTCAGACTTTAAAGTCCGACATGCACGACACAATTAACAATTAATGAGCATATTTTTTGCTAATCTCAGGGTTATTTATTAATTTTTTGGTATTATTTCTTAATTCCGTTTTGTGATTTCTCCTCTGTGCGTGCCCTCCTCCTTCCTCCTTCGTTTTCGCTTGCCTGCCTTACGGATTTGCTAGATTTTCATCGATTGTGGCAGATTGAGGTAGGCATTTTGTTTTAATTTTTATTTATTTTAGGTTTTTCCTCTTGCCTTGTATTTTCTTTTCTTCTTCTCTCTCTGCCATTTTCCTTTGGGTTTTCTGTTGATTAGGAGCGCATCGGACATTAAAATCTGATTGCTCCTAAAATATTCCTCTCAAGGTCAAGGGCACATCGGCCTTTAACATTCGATGGCCCTCAAATCCTTTTGTTTTTCGCTCCCCTCTTCCCTCACCTGCACATTGGGTTTTAAAACCCGACATGCAGGCTAATGAGTGGAGATAACTCTCCGCATATCGGACTTTAAAGTCTGATATGCAGGAGGGTTAAACCTCACATATCAGACTTTAAAGTCTGATATGCAAGAGGAGATTGTCTGATTGAGATGTCAGGTTTTAAAACCTGACATTGCAATTAGTTGCCCTTCCCTAGCACATCGGACTTTGAAGTCCGATGTGCTGGTCTTTTGAATGATTTTTCATTTGCACATTGGACTTCCCGATGACTTTCCCCCAGTTTGCACATCAGACTTTAAAGTCTGATATGCAAGTAAAGATGTTTTATCTTTGCACATCGAACTTTAAAGTCCGATGTGCAAATTTTGACTCCTAAGATGCAGATTGGAGTTTTTTCCCCGACCTATCAATTTTGACAGTTTTGCTCCCAAGCCTATTCTGAGTCCGATTTTTTGATCCGATTGATTAAATTTGGTTCTATTGATGATGATAACTATCGAAGAAGCTAATCCTCAATGTTGAATCTAGTAATTTGCAAATGTCAAGACCCCCTCATGACAAATCAGAGCCTTCTTCAAGTCAGTTGGAATCTTTACCAGGTAAATCATTAGCAAAGAAGATGAAGTACAAGTATGATAAATACTTGAATTTGTACCCGGAGAGCTTAGTAGATTCAAACATTAAGGAGATTAAAGATACAAAAATTGGTCATGTTAGAATGCAGGAATTTATTGATTGAGTTTAGAAAGCTCCTTCCCGCCTAACAAACTTGATCAAATCTGAGTTGCATAAATATGCTTCCTTCCCAGTTGCAGCTCATGATCTGGATTTTGTACTTGTAGTGGCAGATCACTTTGATCCAAATACAAGACAGGTTAAGGATGCTGAGCAAAATGTGGTCATGACTTTGGATAGTGTTTTCTTCAATAGTGTTTTCAAAGGTTCTTCAGTCGATGAAGTGGTTGACATCTCTCAAGAAAGTGCTCAGGAGTACTATGAGAAAAATGAGGTCAAATGCAAGAAAGTAATTAATATAGTGTACCTCTCTACTGCTAGAAATCCTACCACCTCACGACGGCCTAAATATTTCCACAGAAGTGACTACAATGAGGAGTAAAATGATATGGTCCCCATGTTGGCATGGGTGAAGGGTTTAAAAGACTCATTATTTCCAAACCTGGATGTGCTATTTCATGAATATAATCAGGAAAGGGACTGCAAGGATTGATTGGTGTAAACAAATCAGTGATGCACTCTGTGCGTAGTTGAAGGAAGTCAAAGTGACATTGAAATTCTATATGACTTCTTACCTAGTATATGCAGCTGCTTCTATGAAACAATAACTAGGTTTATCTACCAAAGGTGACAGGAGGTTAGTACCTGTCTAGGAATACAATGATCAACTCACAATAAAGAATCAAGGTAGCCATTTTAGAAGAGTCAATGATGCATTATTTGTTGTGTGGAAGTGCATGTTTGATAAAAGCCTGTAGAAGAAAAGATTATCAGAGGCTGCATATAACAGGGTGTCTCACTTTGGATGCATTTTTCTTCAGTTTCCAACATTCACTTACATCCAGAGAGGATGTTTCTCAGGTGAACCCTTTATTTTACCAAGGTATCATTTTGATAAGATCATCCTCATGGAGTTGTGTCGATAACTGATCTATGTGCATGAAAACCAATCGCAAGCACATAAGACCAGATTGAAGTTCCCAAAATCTATTGGTAGGTAATCAGTTTTAACTAACCCCAAAGCAAAGAACATGGAGGAAGAGATACAATGGAATACTATGAGAAGATTCAAGGCACGAAATAATTTTGATTTTTCGTGGTATGAAGAATAAGCTCAAGAGAAACTACACCCATGTTTTTAGATTTTAGGATGTGTGGGAGGATTGTCAAGATGATGAAGACATAAGAAGGATGGATTTCAATCATCTTACCCTAGAGCAAATTGAAAATCTAGATTTGGCAAAATTCCCAATGACCATGGAAGACACTAATGACATAATAGACCTAGTCTATTATGAAAAGAAGATTGTCAACTCTCCACTTCCTCTAGTGCAATGGTCAAAAAAGGAGAGTAAGTCTATCACTCAAAGAATCTCTCCCATTCTGGAAAATACTAATGCATGGCTATTGAAAAATAATATTAGAATGAAATATCTTCCTGCTAGTTTTGGAGATGATGATAATAGTGATGGCCCGATTGGTAAGACATCTATGACTGAAACAAGAACCGAGGGCAAAGCAGATCCACAAGTATCATCCTTGGCTCCTGTAACACAATCTAAGGGGAAAGGACCCAAAATCAAGTTCATAATTAAAGGGTCCAAGAAAGGTGAATCATCTTCAGCAGCACCTGAGACAGTCACAAAGGAATCATAACAACAACCTGCTATAGAAACTGAGAAAGAAAATGAGTCAGAAGAAGGTGAAATTCCTCATCAAGAGGAAGCACAGGATGAAGAGCCAACACATCATGGTGAAATCAATGTCCCTGCCACCTCACAAGAACCTACACATCGAGACGTTATTATTCATTACATTGAAACTGACTTGGATCAAGAGGATGAGGGATTTGATGATGAAGAGTTAAATTTGGACATGTCAAAGTCAGAAGCTACTCAATAATTTTTCACATTATCTAATTTTTCCAGTCTGGATGATATTCCTTCAACCACCATTGAATCTTAAATGTTGGAATTTCTTGAGCAGATGATGACTTTACCTTCTATGGTGGTCATAACAAAAATTCCATCTCTGGTAAGCACTGAAGTTATTTCCACTACGACGGTCATAACAAAAATTCCAGCTCTAGTTAGTACTGAAATTATTTCCACTGCACCTTCCACTCTCCCCTCTATGGCTATAACTGAAGAAGGGTCAGCATAAACAACTGTTACTACATTAGTAGACATATCATTGGATACTTCAACACTGATACCGATAACAACATCTACAACCGCTGCAAGTTCAAGCCAGTTTGCTCCGTAAATACCAAGTGATGTTCAGAAAGCAGCTCCTAATCCACCCACCAATCCAAAATTACCACCTTGGATGGAGGCAGTAGCACCCAAGAGGAAGAAACATGTAATTTCACCTGATTAGTTTGATTTTGAGTAGTTGGTTCCTCTAAAGCCCAAATGAACAAAGAAGTCAAAGACTGTCTCTTGGGTGTTAGTAGATTTGGCCACAAAAAGGAAATATGCTGAGGTCATGGTATTATCATCAGATAAGAGTAAAGATAATATACAACCTGAAGACTATACCATGCAAACTATAGAGCTAGGAGTAGAGACGCATTAGAGTGTTAAGGTAGATTCTCAAACGACTCTTAACTCTTTGTTACGGAGGTTTGATCAAGAGAAGGATGAGAAGAATGAACTAAAAAAGAAGTGCGAGCAATTGACCAATGTTCTTCTTAAAGTTACACAATCTTCCTAGGAGATTGAGCCCATAGGTTCCTCAATGGATAGTGAAGCTCTTAAGAAAGTTGAATAGGTGGGAACCAAAGGACGAGTGGTGGATGAATGGATTGCAAGGTTGAAATTAGAAGGGTCTCATCTTCTAACTTCAACAATTGGGTTATTGACCAATTTTGAAGTAATCCAAAGTCACATGTAAAGTATCAAGACTTCATTATCTCAAGAAATTGAAAATATTGAGAAGAGTATAACCCTTTGGAGCAAAATGGAGGACTTCAGAATAGATGTCCTCATTGAAAATAAAGTGATTCCCACAAGAGAAAAATATATTCAAATCTTGTCACTATTGTCTCACAAGAAAGAGACAATGAGATTGATGATTACGGAGCTAGATCGAGAAAGGAAGGAAGGTGATGATGAGATTGATCTCATTTCTGCCAGAATTGTTGACCTTCCTTGTTATCTATATGATGACAATCAGAATCTCATTACCAGTGATGTCATCATGTAGGAGTTTCTTTCCTTAATGGATTATTGCACGGGATAGGATTTCTCACTAAGTGCATTCGACAAGTTACTGGAGATCCAAGTCAGTTTTGAAGTCCTTGCATCCATGCTAAAAGATGGAAAAAATGAAGATGTGATTTCCCATGTTCGTGTAATCACAGATTCTACCCCAATGCCGGACCAAGAAAACATGGAGGCCATCCTGACCAAGTTTGAAGAATTCCAAAAATCAAACGAGGAGGAGAAAGATGAATAAAGTGTCCCCTTTTGACATTTTCTTTTCATGTAGTTGCATTGTTAGATGCTGCAAGTTTTCTCGTAGTTGTATAATTTCTTTCTACTGTAGTTGTAGTCAAGTGGGATTGTCCAATTGAAATATTCAACTGTGCCCACATGTTTCTCCACTCTTTTCATATATAAGGAGGACCCTCATTTGTATATTTATCTTTAATTATGCTAAGCAAAACTCTGCCGAATTTTTGCCTCAACTAAGACTTTGAGCTTTTGTTGTGAAGATTTGATCAAGCAAATAAAGAAATCAATTTTATTTGATCCCAAACTTTGTGTTGTGTCAAAAATTGTTTATATGATTTGATGTTCTTATGTTCATGACTTATATATGTTCTTGAATTTCTTGATATAGGAGGTATTGTTAAGTGGGTAAAAGAGCTCTTGAATTGTGAAAATAGACTTTGTGCTCCTTGAATACTTGGGAAATTTTCTATTGCTAAAAGATTCATAGTAGGCTTTGTATTGCTACTATTGCTTGTTCTTTTAAGGATTAAGGAATTATACTTCAAGACTTTGAGATACAAGTTGAATTCCTTACCATTGTGATAATTAGTTAAGTTAGTGTTATATTCAAGAAAGACTCTGTGCTTCTTGCTTAAAAAATCTTGGTATAGTTTGTTGGATTAATTCATCCATTTCCTTAAGTATCAAAGTTATAGGGAAATTGTAACAAAGTGGAGGGAGAATACATTAACTCTGAAAAAGAGAGTTATATGCCCGAAACTAACCCACATATTTTAATTTCTTGTTAATTAGAGAAGAAATTTCAAAGGGAACCTCCCCTTGATGAGAGGAGAGATTAATTTCTCAAAATAGCTGTGTGTGAATCATATATTTTGTCATTGGTACGCTAGTGACAAAATATTCACCCAACAAGATGTTCCATCCTCAACTTCCACATATCAAAATTATTTCCAATAAAATTCACCACCTTTATTCTCCTTAATAAATTTTTCATCTAAAAATTCTTGCAACAAGATCACAAAGTATATCTACGCAAGCTCTCACTCAAATTTTAATTAATTCAAAAAACCCAACAACCCACAATTGAAACCAAAGGTGATCAAGCTCTAATATGTCTTCTAAGGAAGTTAAGGTAGTGAAACAAATACCTACACTAACCTTGAGAGGAGGGTTATGCAAAAAAAATCAGATCTTTACAACGGTTATAGAAACACAACATAAATAGAATTCATATCAAAACACAATGATTTATGTGGAGAAAATCCTTTCAGGAGAAAAACCCCACACTCCAACAGTCACCTAATATATTATTTATAAATCGATAATAGAATAAAGTATACTTGCAAAACAATATTCTCATAAGAGTATCACTATCCTTAGATAACTCAACAACTATAAGACTCTTACACACAACCTCCACCTCATGCACCTACTATATAGGAGATACAATACATGCAACTGACAAATGGTATTACAAAACCATGAGCTAAAGGCACCCAAATAAGGGGCACCCAACTTATCTCTAATCCAAGATTCCCTATGATGTGTTAAAGAACATAACAACATGTGTAACTCCCTTCTACAACTCATCTATGTGTTGAACACATTTTTTATATTTCCCATTTTAAGAGACCCAACTTCTAGAGGCCACAACTTTTGATCTAGGAGTCTAATTGATAAACCATTTGAAGAGCCAGAAAGCTTGTGAAGTGATTTATCGAGTTATAAATAGTAACCTTATGTAAATTTAAGGTTAATAAATAATTTTTTTAATAGTTGAGGAGAGATCATCTAGCTTTAGATCTTCAAAAGAGGAGGAAGAAAGTCCAAATCAGTTTATTCAAAGGTCTACAAGGTATAGACAACCAACTAGATGGTATTCACCTAATGATTGGAGATGTATTTTCGAATACTAACATGGATGAACCTAGATGTATAGAAGAGGCCTAAGTATGATTCATGTATAATCTTGGAATATTGTTATGGATGAAGAAATGGTATCTTTGAAAAATAATGATACATTGGATCTTGTACTATTTCCCGAGGTATAAAAACATGTTGGCTACAAATGCATGTTCAAGAAAGAATTTGGTTTAAATAGAGGTATTGATAAGTATAAATCAAAGTTGATTGCAAAAGGCTACTTTCAATGTGAGTGCTGATTATGGTGAGATATTTTCTCTTGTCGCAAAAAATGACATCCATTACATTATTGTTTTCTATTGCTACTACTAGTGATTTAGAGATTGAGAAAATAGATGTGAAAACTAATTTCCTTCATGTTGATTTGGTGGAGGATATTTATATCACACAACTAGAGCACTATGTGGTAAAAGGTAAAAGTAATTTGGTTTATAAATTGAATAAATCTTTGTATGGCCTCAAACAAAGTCCTAGGATGTCGTACCAAAAAATTTATACGTATGTGTTGATTTTGGGATTTGAGTATTCTACATCATATTATTACATTTATTATAAATCTAAAGGTGATTATTTCCTATATAATGCATTATACGTTGATGATATGTTATTCATTAGTAAAAGAAAAGGAATGATTTGAGAACTAAAGTCTCAGCTTGTGACTAAATTTAAAAATTTATCTTAGTGTATATAAACATATTCTTGTGGTAAAAAGTAGAAGAGATAGAGTAAATGGAAAGCCATGGCTAGGTCAAAGTATGTGAATTTAATTTTCCAGAGGTTAACATACATGATTGTTGACCATTATGTGTTCCTTTTACAGTTGGAATGAAGTAATCTACTTAAAATTTCTTACATCCCCATCAAAGATGGAAGAAATGAGTAGAGTGCCTTACTCTATGTAGTTAGAAGTTTGACATATGTTATGATCTGCACTAGACAAGGCATTGCTCAAGTAGTTGCAATTCTTTCCAAATATATGTCTAATTTAGTTAGAGTTCATTAGGATATAGTTAAAAGAGTCTTCAAATATTTGAAGGGTTCCTCAAAGTATTATTTATGTTATCATGGTAATTTGATAGGAGACAAGATTTCAATTGATATTCATGGTTATGTGGATTCAAACTGGGTAGGTCATGTTGATAGAAAAAGTTCCACATGTGCTTATGTATTTATTTTATTTGGTAGTACAATCAGTTGGATGAGTAAGTGATAGGCTATGGTTTCTTTGTCCATTACTAAAGCTAATTATATGGTAGATACCCACTCTTGCAAAGAAGCCATTTGGTTTAAGAGACTATATTTAAATATTGAAATAAAACAAAGTGCAGTGGCCATTTAATGTGGCAATTAAAGTGTGACCCGCCTACCTAAGAACTTGACATTTCATGCCAAGAAAAAACACATTGATGTTCAATAACATTTTGTTAGATATATGATTGAGGATGGCGAGGTGAATATGGTTAAGGTAGAGACTTTGATGAATGTTGTAGATTATTTAACTAAGGTTGTTAGCATAAAGAAGTTCATATGATGTTCAGAGCTTATGGGCCTCATGGCCCATAGCAATAAATTATGGTGCATATACTCCCTTTATAGAAAAATGGTGTCTCAACCTTGGAATTACATAAAGTTACAATTTATAATAAGTTTACATTTAAGCACGGACTGGCCCAAAATTTTCTCCAAAGGAATGGATTGGCTAAATAAGCATGCTAGTAATTTTCATTGCTAGATCATGTCTAGATTTGAAGATATTAAATTTTCTATTTTCAAAAGTTTCAGAGTCAATTTTTAAGGCGTTAAAGACATTTTAAGGCATGATGGATTATAGCTTGATAGAGCACTTCACATTCTTCCCAACTCTTCAAATGTTTCATCAATCAAACTTGTGGATCAAAAGTTATGGTCTCCAATAGTTGGGTCTCTTGAAATGAGAAATATAAAAATATTTTAGACACATAAATGAGTTGTAAAGGGGAGTTACATGTTGTACATATAGATGTCATTGTTGTCATTGATGTTAAATCTTTGTTGTTAGTGATCTAGATATGTGTATATATGTTTAACTAATACATGGTGTATCTGTTTATTGGTTTGGATGTCTATTTTTTATGTTTCTTTGTTATAGAAATAATTGTGGATTCATGTTATACTAATGAAATGAAGTAAAGTGATGATTTAATATGTTTCTAGAAGTTTGGCATTCCTTATCTAGTCTAGAAGTAATTCTATTTTTGTGTGTCTTCTCTAATGAAACTTATTAAGGTCTGGAATGACTATGTACTGATATATCTCTAATGAGCATGTTGTCCATTTGGATTTCTTTTCTCATCGCGATTATGTTTTAGATCAAGACGTTGTGGTTCTTTTGGGATGAACCATTTTTCTTTAAGCTTTGAAACAAGACACTATGTGTTTAATAGATCAAGTATTGTACCGGTTTGTGCATATTGGTCTGAGCGGTTGTGCATAAAGACTTTTGGTGTTAATTGGAAGGTGTGTTGACTTGGTGTGAATCCTCACATATTTCTTGTACCTTTCAGATGATGTATTTTAGGGTTGATTCTATGTATGTGTTTCATATTTCCTTGGCCGACCTAGTGAAGTTATCTTTCGATTTGATTGGTATATATTAAGAGAATTGGTTGTGATAGGAGTGTGGTAGACAAGATAAGTGTGTGTGAGATGGTGTGAAAGTGGTGGGTGCGAAAGTTGTGCAAAGATTCAGAGATGTATTGAGCAAACAGATGAGTATACATTGTGAACTATTATATGCATTCTAACATATGCTTTTTATATACAACTCGATCTACTATTTCTATTGTATTGTGATCTTCATCCGAGTAAGTCCTCTTTTGTATCTTTCCCGAGGTTGTGCGCCTTAGTTAGCAAGTATGGAGAAGTAAGATCCATTTGGTAGGAATCCTTGTTCATTGTAAAATATTTATTATATATAGTGAGTTGAATCTCACTGTAGTTTTTCCCAGTTTAAGTTTTCCATGTAAAACTCTTGGTGTTGTGAGAGTGTTTTAATGTTTGAGTTATTTACTTTCATGCACATTTTTTAGGATAATTGTTGTTGTTCAAATAACTTAATATGTTCAAGTTTTTGTCCCCCTCTCAGCTTCCTATAGTGTTCAACATTACACAAGTTGGTGTGTGTTTTGACACATCATAGGACATCATGGATTGGAGATAAGTTGTGCGCCACTTTTTGGGTGGTTTTAGCTCATGTTTTTTTAATATTGTTTGATGGTTTCATGTATTGTATCTCCTTTATATTAGGTACATGAGATGGAGGTGTAGACACCTAAAATTTTCTTGTGCCTGCATACACCAAATTTACTAATTATTCCTCTTTCTTAATTAAGTATTTTTAATTATTTAATTAATTTAACTTTGTTCTTCCAAACTAATATTTCAAGTTCATTCATAATCAATTAATCATTTCTCTCCTAACATTAGTCAAATAATCTTATTATTTAATTAATCCCAATTGTTCACTTTAATTAAATGATCATTATTGTTTAATTAAATTCAATTTTTATATTCTCATAATTAAATATTTAAATTATTTAATTATCTAATGATGTATTCTCAAATTAAATAAATTCCTAAAAAAAAATTAATTTCATTTAACTTTCATTTCAAATAAATTTCATTTCCCTCCAAATTCAAATCAACTTCATTTCCCTCTCATTCCAATTTCGATTTCATGCTTTCAAAAATACAAATTTCATCTCAATTTCCTACATCACATGTGGAAATTCATAACTGCGACTAACAATCAGTCCTAATTAGTGAGTCAACAATCACCTTTTCTAACTAGTTAGTCACTTCCCCTCTTTCCAAAATCACCTTTTTTTGACTACTCAGTCAATTCAGTTCTACTCTTAATCAAATCTCTTAACCAAATAGTTAAATAAGTTACTTCCTCAATAAGATATCCTCAAATCCTCAAGTGAACATCAATGCTTCATCTCAAGTGAGTAGCAGAGCTCCTTCTCAAGAAATGACTAGTGCATCTCAAATCTCCACTTTGGTCCCAGTGGGATCTACATTTAGCCATCAAAACATTCCACCACCCAACCAAAACTTGCAAAACCCCTTCATTGGAGCACAAATAAAGTAAACACCCATTACACTTACTTCACCCCATCAAGCACTTTAGTCAGTTCGTAGCTTCTTAACAATTTTACATTTCAACAACCACCCACATATACCAATACCAATCCATTCATTGATCTTAAACTTAATATCTAGGTACTATTGAATCAAATCATTTCCTCAAGCAACAATTACAGAGCTTACAATGCCAAATGTCTAATCTTCAAGTGAAGGTACAAATAAAAGTTATATCATGGAATATTTGTGCTCATACCCTTTTGGTAAAATGTTGTACATGCCACCTTTCCCACTAAATTTTGAAGCTCCTAAATTTGAAAAGTATAAGGGAAAAGGTGACCCCTGAGACCATATCTGTGAGTTCTTTACTGATTGTATAGAGGTTGCCAACAATGACACTTATCTAATGTGCCTCTTCCCTCACAATCTAGGATTGCAAGCAATGGAATGGTTTTCTCACATCTCTCCCGAAATACACTCATAGGGTGAGATAGCAGAAAAATTTATGGTATATTTTTCACGTAATATCAAAAATATCGTAATGCTAATGGATCTATGTGCCACCAAGCAAAAATAAGGAGATTTTTTTGCTACTTTCTTACAACATTGGCAGACACTTGCTAGAAAGAGTCTGTGTCACATACCAAAGAAAGAGAAAGTTGACATATTCATTGAGAACTTAGTTCCACAAATGAGATACCCACGGCAAATGCAATGTTTGGATACATTTCACCAAGTAATCAAAAAGGAGCTAAAATGTGAAAGAGGCCTTATCACTCAAGGTCTCCTAAAAATATTTAAAGAAGTTAATCAAACCATTGATGCATCTAATGAGAAAATCCATTTTTTGTCAAGAAATAAAAATGTTACAAATGATTGAGTGGTGGATGCAAATGTAGTAAATACGGCCCAACCTGCAATTTGTCTTCAAGGCCCCTCTAATAAAAACATATCACTTCCTAAGAAAGGTCAATCACTTAATAACAATTATTCAACTAGTGTAGCTTAACCTAATCCACAATATGGTCCAAGGACTAATAATTTGAGGTGAACTTATACTCCACTTGGAGAATCAATTGAGTCAACACTTAAGAAATTGATCCAATCTCACGTAATAACAGAACCAAAAACCAAACCATATGAGCCAGGCCCCTTCAAGATGGCTTGGAAGAATGATATTGATTTCTGTGATGATCATAGAATAAAAGGTCATAATGACCTTAAATTCTTATAAGATTAAGAATCTCATCCAATATTTGATCGACCAGGGTGAGATATCAATTGAAAATCCAAAATAAACATCTTATAATGATCACACTATCTTTAAAAATCTTTTTTAGAATTATGATAAAGGCAAGGCTTTTAGGTTTGGGACTCAACAAAATAGGTCTAATTACACCAGTGTGTCTCATGAGTACAACATTGACAACATCAGACAAGCTAATGAAACTATTATTGCTACAATTATTGTCAAAGGTAAGAACCCTGATTGGGTAGTAGCTACACATCAGTCTAAAGTAACCCTCCAAGGTGCACCATCTACTTTACAACCTACAAGTCATTACTATTAGGATAATCGGTGAACAACTGAGAGGGGGGGTTGAATCAGTTGTTAATGAATTATAACTTTTAATCCACAATACAACCTTAAACAAATCAAGTACCGATAAAACATATATAGATGCTCATAGGAACAAATATCAGTAAACAATACAACTTAACAATTAACTAGATAATCAATGCAAAGCAACCATACCACATAACACCATGATTTGTATGTGGAAAACCTAGAAAGGGAAAAACTATGGTGGGAAGCCTACCCACAGTTAGATGATACTTATGCAGAAAATATGTGTTACAAGAGGGTCTTGCACTTGCAGGAAAGCACACTGCCTAGAGCGTACTGCTCATTACAAAAGAGTCTCAATGACTACAAAGAGGATACAACCATCTCAAGATAAATGGACAACAATCCAATAGAGTGAACTTCTTGAAATAGCATCTACCATGCCTGATTATAGTCCCGGTTAAGCTCAATGTCGGAGAACTAAATCCTCTTATGAATCCAATTTGATCACCAATGATTGATCAACTCCTTTGCCTGAATGATATTACAATATTTGCACATTACATTCCTTGATCATGACCTTTTCAATAACCATGATACTTTACAAAGAGTTTCTACCTCTTATTTATACAAACCCTAAGGCCTAAACCAATTAGGTCGACCATCTAAAGATATTACAATAAGATTACTGAATGATTACATTTAAATTGATATGTCATGTTGTCTTAAGACCAAAAAAATAATAAGAAATCCATAAATCATCTCGAATCATCCCGGTAATGTGTAGAGTACACGTTAACATGATACCGGTCCATAACCTAGATACGTACCGGACCTATTCTGGGTCCACCACTCTAAAGAAACATCTTCAAGAAGTTGAAGCACGATCAAAGAACATCTTCAACATCCTGAAATCCATGAAGAAGCTGCACCAACACTAATTATGCATCCTGTCATAATTCCTCAATGTAAGCTCTGCCGGTAAAGCCTTAAACGAGTGCTGGTAAGGGTTTACCAGAGTCTATGATAGCATCCGATTACTAAGCCAAGAACAACTGACCAAAACATGTTCATAGAGCATCTTTACTGATCCAATCATGTCGGAAGTGTCCAAAAGATAGTCTCTTCTGTCGGAAAAACTAGATCTTCTACCGGTAACGAAAACTTGTTTGTCGGTAACCAACCATAATAGCTAGTGTTGACATAAATGACAAAACATCAATGCAACACATAATCAGTTCATCCATAATGCCAACAATCTCCCCCTTTGGCATTGATGGCAACACTAGATGTGAAAACATCTAAGTACCAAGAAATGCCAAACAAGTCTCCCCTTGTGGAAGACAACCAACAATCAATAGCTCTCCCCCTATGAATGATATCTCTATAAGGTTTTGAATGATTTTTTCACATTACTAATACTCCCCCTTTGACATCAATGCCAGAAATATGACAAAAATATCAAAGCAATGATATAAATCTCATCAGTGCTGGAATGAATAATGTCTTTGATAATACATGTCAGACTGATGACAAACTTCATCAATCAAGTCTCTATCGGAGGGGTAGAAACCCCTAACCTATCTCTCAAATACTCAAATGATTCCTTAGACAACGATTTAGTGAATATGTCTGCAATCTGTTCTTTAGTGTTCACATAGACCAATTTGACTTCCTTTGCTTCAACCTTGTCCTTCAAAAAGTTATACTTTATTGAAATATGCTTAGTCTTAGAGTGAAATACCAGATTCTTGGACATGTCAATAGCTGCAGAGTTATCACAATAGATAACTACCGGATCACTGCAATTTACTTTGATATCCTTCAACATTTGCTTGATCCACAAGACTTGAGTGCATTTAGTTGTTGCTGCAACATACTCAGCTTCTCCAGTAGATAAAGAAATGCATGACTATTTTTTGTTGATCCATGAAACCAGTTTCTTTCCAAGAAAGAAAGCTCCACCAGAAGTGCTTTTCCTGTCATCAGTATCACCTGCCCAATCTGAGTCAGTATATGCACATAAAGTAAAATCATCATTTTTGGAGTACAATAAACCATATTTTGTTGTTCCTTGCAAATACCAAAATATACTCTTTATTGCACATTCATGATTTTCTTTAGGATTACTTTGATATCTTGAAACAATACTTATTGCATTCATAATATCAAGTCTAGTGTGAGCTAGATATAATAGACCACCAATCATAGACTTATACCTTGTCAGATTTACTGGTGTAGAAGTATCCTTGATAGATAATTTCTCACTTGTAGCCATAGGAGTACTTATCGGTTGGAATTCTCCATACCAAAAATTTTCAACAATTCCCTTAGATACTTAGTTTGACAGATAAAAATACCTTTGTTAGTTTGAGTAATCTGTAAACCTAAGAAAAATTTCATCTCACCAACCATGGGCATTTCAAATTCATTCTTCATGTTGTTAGCAAATTCCATGCACAATTTATCTTCTCCTCCAAAAATGATATTGATGCTCTGCAAAAAGGATTAGAAAATTTGTTTGATGGCAACACACACAAGAGCACAAGAAACAAATGTTAGTGTTAGCAACAAAAGATTATCCTAAATAGGCATATCAAGAGAGATATTAAGCATGAAATAGAAAGCATATAAACATAGAATAAAATAGCTAATCAAGATGCTCATAGTTGCTCCTCCCTTGTTCCTCTCCTCTCCAAGTCCCAAATGAGTGTAGCTCTTAGCTTTTAGCACTAGCCATGGATACCATATGGAGATTCAAGATAGTTGAATATGATAAGCAAATGCTATGCAAGTGTAGATAGTGATGCTATGAGAAAGCTTTGTGGTAATGCCAGTATAACAACAATACTCTAATGCTTTTTTTTGCTTGAGGAGAAGGGTTCTATTTATAGAAGAAATGGGGAAATGAAGGGTTAAGATTGAGTAATCTTAACAAGGGTTAGGATTGAAAGATATTCAATCCATGTGAGACTTTCAACCCAATCCCATGTTGACAAGTGTCACCATGAGGAGGCTTGAGAGGAGTGATAAGGAGCATTAAATGCTTGAGGGGACATGATGGTTACCCTAGTCAAAGAAATAAATGCTTTGAAGAGACACATGGGTTACATGAGGGTTAAGTTAGGGGTCAAAGTCCTTAACCATGGGTGCAAGTGGAATTAACCATTAATGGTCATGTAAGAGCCATAAGTGGTTTGGAAGACTTTAGAGGCTAATTTGTTGAACACACAAAGCATTAATTGATTTTCAAAGACTTTGGAGTCTTTGAGAAGTGACTCCAATTTGCTTAGGAATGTGACAATATTTAGGGGATGGATTAGGTTAATTAGGAAGGGTTTAGAAGAATCTAGAAGGGGTTTAGGCATGCAATTGGATTTTGTAGGAAAATGCAAGTGGGAGGAATTTTGGTATTTTCAATTAAAATAAAATCATTTATTTCAATTAAATGGTGTAATTTTCATTTGGATAAATATTCAAATAAATATTAATTTATTTAAATGAGAAAAAAGAAGATAAAGCATTAAAATGCTTGAAGACTTTGAGGGAAACCATTAAAGGCTTGAAGACTTTAAAGAAAACAATTAAAGTCTTAAGAAGACTTTAAGGGAAGCCATTAAGTTTGAAGACTTTAAAGCCATCAAGTTTGAAGACTTTAAGGGAAACCATTAAAGGCTTAAGAAGACTATAGAAGGAAGCCATCAAGTTTGAAGACTTTAAAGCCATCAAGTTTGAAGACTTTAAGGGAAACCATTAAAGGTTTCAAGTGGGTGAGGATAAATAGGATTTTAAATAAATAATTTATTTAAAATAGTTGTGCAATTTGCTTTTGTAGGAAAATACAAGTGGGTGGAGGATAAAGGTGATTTAAATAAATTATTTATTTAAAATAATTGTGCAACTTGCATTTGTAGGAAAATACAAGTGGGTGGAGGATAAAGGTGATTTAAATAAATGTTAATTTATTTAAATGTGAGAGGTGGGATTTTGGGGGATTTAAATAAATATTAATTTATTTAAATGTGAGAGAATATTTAATTAAATGTGAGAGAAGTTTTAAAGGTGTCTTTTGTATTACTTCTGTGCTTACTTCCTTATCCTTTGATGTAGTTACAATGGTTGATAAGGTTGGAGTAGCTGTTATAACTGGAATGGGATTTACTAGAGGAAGACTCATGGATGTACCGACTGTTCCCAAAATTGATGTACATGCAAGAGTGTTGATTGGTGTGATCATTTGTGCTAAAGAATGTGTCAAAACTGGAGAGGTTGCAAAACTTACTATACATGTTGCAGGAGAAGTTGTGATCTCGGTGACTGAAGAAGTCACTTGTTGCTCGGTAGAGGCAACACTCTGCATCCCGGTAGATAATGACATGCTCTGCAGCTCGGTGGATGAGGTAACTGTTGGGGTCTGGAGCTGAGAGGTGATTGGCAAGGATTGAGCAATAGATGTAGTTACTGTGCTCACAATCCTGCTGGCTGAAGCTGATGATGCAACGCCTTTCTGTGGTGAGTGAGGAAGAGATGCAATGACTTCTGCTGCTACCTGTTTAGGATCATCTTCTTCATCACCTATTATCACCGTGTCTTCTTCATCACCTATTATTACCGTGTCACCTTCTTCCTCAGCTGCTTCTTCTTCTTCCTTCTCCTCTTCATCCTCTTCATCATCTTTATCACCCTCAATTGTTACCGTGGGGTCAGATGGCATTAGCAGATTATATATCCTTTTCCACACAATTGTGGCATTATTTACTATTGCTTCTATCTGCTTGGAGAGAACTAAGAAGGTATGAAACCTAAGTGTCATTTGGTGTTCATTCTCCTTTAATGCCTCTTTTACTTCTTTATATGTCAGGTTCGGTAACAACTGTTTTAAGGTTTGTGCATAAATGTCTTTGACAGTTTGCACTGCTGAAGTCCATCTTGGTCTAATCCTGACTAGAAGCTCATTTGGAATTTGAGAACTGATATCATCTGGGGTATATTTCCATTTACCCATTTTGTTCAGTAAAAGTTCCTCGATTTGCATCTTTTCTGCATCTGATCTGCTTTCATACTTCAGTGCCTTGAAGTTAGACATGCCAGATCCTTGTTCCAACTGTTTCAATTTTTCTTTGAAGGTAGGAGGGGGTTTCCTGAATACGACTTCACTTTCTTTCTGCCCTTTCCTGGTTCTCCTTGTGAACACTGCAGTTTTAAGTTTGGGCTTGGTGATTACTACTTTGCCTTTCTTCTTTGGTGTTTCTGCTTCCTCTTCTAATTCCTCTTCTGTTTCTTCTGTTTCTTTAGCTGCCTTTCTCTTGGTACTGGTGATGGCCTTTGGAAGCTTGATTTCAAGCTCAATTCTGGCTTTGGCCTCATCATAAGTGCCAAATGCAGGGGTGTTGGGAATGGCTGGTTCATTTATCAGGGCTTCTATTATATCCCTTGCTTCATCTATGTTAATTTCATAGGGCAATGGTTTTACCCATGCCACTCGGGGTATGGCTGCCTGGATGTAAACTTTATCACAGTCTACCATGAAACATATATCATCCTTGTAATCTTTTACCAACTTAGGAGGAATCCTGAACCTGTTGTTCATTTTGTCCTTAAATTCTTCAAAATAATTATCCATTACTATCTCAAAATTCTGACCTATTTCTGCTATAAACTCATTTATCTGATACAAAATTGGAGTATCCTTCCTCCATACTATTGTGCCTTTAGAAGGGAAAAAGTTTTGTACATAGAAAAATATACAAATCAACAAAGAACCGAATTTGCATGGATTATTCTTTGATGTCCTTATACTGTCCATGTTCTTGTTGAATTGTGTTAGTAAAACCTCTGCTAGGTCAAAATCCATGTTCTTCTTTACTACCTTGTAGGCAAGGTCTACTGCCTCACATGCCACACTATTTAGCCTACTGGAACTATACAGCTTATATGCAATGATAATAATACCAAATTTAAGTTCAACATCAGATACATTGTTAATTTTCAATCCTTTGCCATCACACTCGGCAAGAGTTAACTCCTGCAGTTCGTCCCGACCTAGGGTTTTGGTGGATTTTGCTTTGTCTGACATCAGTAAACCTGTGATCCTATGAATCATCTTCTTTGTTATTAAGATAGGTTGATCTAACCATAGTTGCCCATCATGTACACGGCTCAATACATACCTAATCCATTTCACTTGAAAATTTCTTGGTAGGTGTGGGATATGGGTCAAACCTTTGATTTCCAAATGTCTATGCTCGGGTTTTAGGGTTTTGTCAACACATAGCTGACTTAGGGCATTCTCCATTTCTAAAGTCCCTAACTCCTGAATAGTGCATTTGAAATGAGTACGAATGTCATTGATAAGAAGTACCTTGGAAGGAATTCTGGACTGTGCTCCACTTGGGTCGAGTGATTCTGCGATTGCTGGAACAAGTTCTTTTTAGATCCTTCGCTGCAAATTCGTCTTAAATCTCCTTAAGCACTTTGAAAACCTAAGCTCTTCGAATGCTGAATAACGCGGTGAAGAATGAAGTCGATTTTGCCCTTTTTATTAAAATTCTGTCATTAATGCTTGATAAGTGGGTAGGTGAGATGACTTAATGACTTTAGCGATTGCTCGGTAAGACTGACCTAACTCGGTAAGGTCTGTAGTTTTACCATGCTCGGTAACATTCAACTCGGTAAGTGACTTTTCTGTATGTATCGGAAATATTGATTTCATCGATTATGCTTTTGTATTTTGGAACTGCTTATGGTAAGGCTTTGAAAATGCAGTTCCTTATCTTCTTTAATGGATCTAATTTGTAATGGTGGGGTCACCCAATTCTTGAGTGACAGGACCATTGCTTGAATTATCCTGCTCGGTAGATTTAGGAACCCACTGCTGTCTCATCTATTTCCGAATGTTGTCAGCTTTAGCTTTCTTTTCATCTTCAACCTTCTTTGTGTTCATGCAGTTCTTGGCTATATGTCCGAGTTCAGTGCATGTATAACATCTTATAGTTGTATCTTTCTTCCTTAGATGATGCCTTGTACAATTCATCCCAATGTGTCCATATTCTCCACAATAATGACATCTGCACCAGGTATTGTAATCCCAACCAAATATTGCTTTGACAATTTGTTCTACTGGAGTGAATGTCTTTGTTCTACATTCTGATGCCTTGTGACCTTGTTTCTTGCATTTGTGACATTTGCCTTCAAATTTTGGTTTCTCCTTGCATTCACTAGCCTTGTGACCATGCTGATTACAGTTGTAGCATTTGCCTTTGAATCTTGTCTTTCCATTGCTCCAACATTTGTTTGATGTGTGACCTGTCTTACCACAGTAATTGCATGTAGGCCTTTGATTTCTTTGGCTACCTTGCTCGGAAGATTCACCTTCTTCATTGTAACCAAGACCAACTTTACCTTTTTGTTTGAGAAGATTTTGCTCATTTAATTGATCCAAGTCTGTTTGAGATTTCATCATCCTTTCATTTGCTTGCTTTTGAATATCTATCTCATTTTTCAAACTTTCATTCTGTTCTTTGAGAATTCTGATCTCTTCATTTGCATTGGAAAGTTGCTCGATGAGATCTTCATGCTTTACAATTTCATTGTTTCTTCCTTCTATTTCATTTTGCATTTTATTCCTTTGTTCCAAGATTTCACAAAATCTTGCAGACTGAATTTCCTGTTCTCTTCTTAGCATCCTTACTTCTTTTTGCAGTAATCCATTTTTTTCTAGGAGTTCTTTGATTGCATTGTTTGCTTCATCTACTTCATTTGAACTGCTTGTAGGAAAGAGATCTTCAATTTTTGTTTCAACATAATCATGATCATTTATTTCTTTTGCTAGTTCCTTTCTTCTTTTTAGGGATTGGGAAAGATGTTCTCTTGCTTCTTTGAGTTGTGCTATGGCCATTTCCAGATCTAGCTTTTCATTCTCAATAGCTTTGTCAAGTCTGAATATCTCCATTGTCTTGATCTTTTCTCAAGCTGTCAAACTTTTACTCTAAGAACCACAAAGCTCTGATACCAATTGTTGAAAATATTCAGGACTAACCAAGTTACTGAGAGGGGAGGGGTGAATCAGTAACGCTTAAAACTTTTAATTCATTTCTGCACTTGCATATATTAAACCATTCATTCATTTAATCTACTGCATGCATGAAAATATAATCATTCACAACACATAACACAAAGATTTGGTGACCCAGAAACCTTCCAAATAGAAAGTAAAACTGGGGTGGGGATGGTACCCACAAAACTTTGGTACTGCAGTAAAAGTTGGCCGGTTAAGGCTTACAATGATCACTTCTGATGATCTGCCCTGTTAGAAGCAAATTTGGACTGCTAGGTCCACCTTGTTAGAGGATTTACAAACATACAATGAAGTATGCACTCGGTTAAGAGATTTACAAAAGACTGTTAAGTCTACCTGGTAAAAGGATTTACAAACTGATTCAACTGTTAGGATGAAACAGTAGATCTTGACTTACAACTTTATTGCTAATAAGATCCGTTGAGTATTGATCTCCTTCTGAGATAGATATGTCGATTCTGCTCCTTTACTGACTCTGCGAAAATGTTCTGGTCTGCTGCCTTAATGCAGTTTCTGCTCTGCTCTTTCTAATTTCGCATATACATACATCTTACATACATACTACAGATGGTATAATACATTACATATATATACCGTCCATAATTACATTTACATTTCATAAAGTCGGCCTCATACAAATTAATAACATAAACTCATTCTTAAGTCGGCCTTACATAGGTGAACAAAATATTACTGAGTCGGTAGATACTCGGTTCCTCAAGCTGGCTCAGTGATCTTCTGATACACGGCGTCCACTACAGTACTCGGCATCGTCATGCTCTCGGTAAGAGTAGAAGCTCGGTCCATACTAGTCCCGAAGTGTAGCTTGGAACTCGGTAGCTGTGGTGACTCGGTAGATATAGTGTCACTCGGTAACCACTGGTGACTCGGTCTGAACTGACTTCTCGGTAACTGTTGTTTGTCTCATATGCTCGGTGACAGTCTTACTGCTCGGTTTGAACTGTTTAATCGGTGAGCTTTGCTGAATGCTCGGTATAGGCTGTGGACTGAGTGATGAGCTCGGTAACATTCAAAATCGAATAAGTGTTTTCACTAAGTGTATTCACTAATGACAAATATATCATTATTCCAACAGTCATCTCCAAATTTGACTTGACCTCCATTGTATTCTTGCAGGGACCAAAATTTCCCTTTATCTCCAATCATATGATGTGAGCATCCACTATCAATTACCCATTCATCTCTATCTTCAACTTTTGCTGCCGAGACTTTTTCTTTATTCTTGATAGCCGATTTTGGTTCATCTTCCTTCAAAGGATAGAACACCCATTCCTTTCTATTTCCAGATCTACTAGCAATGTCTTCTGTCAGTTCATCTCCAGAGTCATCAGTTACTCCTTCCTCATCTGCTATGTAGGATTGTTTACTTTTCTTGAATCCAGATCTGTTTGGGTTAGGCTTAAAATATTATTAACTCTTTCCTCAAACCTTGCATTCCTTTCAGGACATCTAGATGTAAAATGACCAATCTTATTACATGCAAAACATTTAAAAGGTGCTTTTCCTTCATACTTACTTCTAGTTGGTCCTTTAGGTACTCTTCTAGAAAATAGGGCTTCAAGTTGCTCAAGTTCTTCATCTTCTTTCCTTATGTCTTCCAATTCTTTTGCATATAGGGCTTTCCAGTCACTATTTCTGGTGGATGTTGATGATGATGCATGAAAAGCAGGTTCAGACTTTACAGCTTCAGAAGATCCAAATTCTTCAAGCTCAAAAGCAGATAATTTCTCAATCAAAATGTCTCTGTTAATTGAGGTGTTTGCCATTGTTCTTAACTCATTAATAGCAGTTGCTTTCATCTTGTAAGCCAGTGGAAGGGCTCTCAAGACTTTGGAAACTATTTCATCTTCACTTAGAAATCCTCCACAACATTGAATTCCCATAACAATCTCATTTACTCTTTCTATAAACACAACAATTCTTTCATTATCTTCCATTTTTGAGTTTTCATACCTTACTCGGTAACCATCAAGTTCAACAATTTTGATAGTAGGATCACCTTCATTCAAAGTTTGCAATTTGTCCCACATAACCTTAGCCGATGATTTGTCAATCAATCCCATGATCTGCTGATCAGTAAGTGCACACAAGAGGGCTTCTCTAGCTTTGCAATCATTTTCAATATTCTTCTGCAAGTTTGTAGTAGCAAGATTTCCATATTTTGGATCATAAGGTGTGTATCCTTTTTCAGTGATCTCCCAAATATCCTTTCCAATACATCTAAGATGAGTCTCCATTTGAATTTTACATATCCCATAATTTGTTCCATCAAGCTTAGGGATTTCTCTTTTGAAAATAGTTGCTGGTGGATTAGAAGTGTTAGCTGCCATAGGATCTACCTCTAGCGGTTAAACTTCTGCAAAGAGGACCAAAGCTCTGATACCAATTGTTAGGATAACTGGTGAACAACTGAGAGGGGGGGGGGGTGAATCAGTTGTTAGCAGATTGTAACTTTTAATCCACAATACAACCTTAAACAAATCAAGTACTGGTAAATAATACAACTTAATAATTAACCAGATAATCAATGCAAAGAAACCATAACACATAACACCATGATTTTTACATGGAAAACCCGAAAAGGGAAAAACCATGGTGGGAAGCCTACCCACAGTTAGATGACACTTTTGAAGAAAGTATATTTTACAAGAGGGGCCTGCTCTTGTAGGAAGGCACACTGCCTAGAGCATACTGCTCATTACAAAAGAGTCTCACTGAGTATAGAGAGGCTACAACCATCTCAAGATAAATGGACAACAATCCAATAGAGTGAACTGCTTGAAATAACATCTACCATGCCTAATTACAGCCTGGTTAAGCTTAGTGTCGGAGGACTAAATCCTCTTCTAAATCCAATTCGATCACCAATGATTGATCAACTCCCTTGCCTGAATAATATTATAATATTTGCACATTACATTCCTTGATCATGACCTTTTGAATAACCATGATACTTTACAAAGAGTTTCTACCTCTTATTTATACAAACCCTAAGGCCTAAACCAATTAGGTTGACCACCTAAAGATATTACAATAAGATTATTACATAATTTCATTTACAATGATATTCCATGTCGGCTTGAGACCAAAGCAATAATAACAAATCCATAAATCATCTTGAATCATCCCGGTAATGTGTAGAGTACATGTTAACATGATACCGGTCCATAACTTGGATAGGTACCGGACCTATTCTGGGTCCACCATGCTAAAAAAATGTCTTCGAGTAGTTGAAGCACGATCAAAGAATATCTTCAACATCCTCAAATCCATGAAGAAGCTGCACCAACACCAATTATGCATCCCGTCACAATTCCTCAATGAAAGCTCTATCGGTAAGGGTTCACCAGAGTGTATGATAGCATCCTATTACCAAGCCAATACCAACTGACCAAAACATTCTCATAGAGCATCTTTACCAATCCAATCATGTCGAAAGTGTCCAACAAATAGTCTCTTCTGCCGAAAACACTAGATCTTCTACCGGTAACCAAAACTTGTCTATCGGTAACCAACCATAATAGCTCGTGTTGACATCAATGACAAAACATCAATGCAACTCATAATCAATTCATCCATAATGCCAATAATTACAACTTGTTCGACCACCTTAAGAAAACTCCCACTCAAATCTCTATCTTTGAGCTCCTCTGCATATCACTGAGCCATAAAGCACTATTAGACAAACCCTTATGCAAGTCTGTGATGCACAATGAAATCAATGTCAATGAATTTTGGGTCATACTTGGTATCCTTTTGGCCACACAATGTGTCACCTTCACTCAACAAGATCTCCCAATGCATAAATCCTTGCATAATAATCCCTTCCACCTTGAGGTGCATGTCCATAAGCATAAAATTAGAAGAGTTCTAATAAATATCAGACCCGGTCTCAATATTTGTACATTAAAATTTGTCAAAGCACTAGGATTCTTAGAGAATAGTATGGATGCATCCAAATAAATAAATATCAAGGCCTATGATGACATGGAGCGTCGATCTAAAGGAATTATCACTCTCTCGATAAGAGTCAACCCACTAACAAAGATACAATGTTTCAAGTTCTTGATCTGGAGCTTGGGTACAACATTCTCCTCAGTCACCCATGGATCCATACCATGAAATCCATCCCATCCACTTATCATCAATGTGTCAAGTTCCCATACAATGGCATAGAGATCATAATATCAGGTGATCCTAACCCTTTTCAATACTACAATAACCTGAAAGGCACTATAAAAAATCAAGTTCTTATTAATCAAGAAGTCCCATCTATATCACATTCCCAAGAGTCCTTATCACTTTGAAAATCATCTACCCCATCCACTGTAAGGAAGTTAAGTAGAGGAACAACTTCCTACACTAACCTTGAGAGGAGGGTAATGCAATTTTTTTAATAGATTGTTACAACAGTTACAGAAACTTAACAGAAATAAAAAAATATCATGCATACCATAACACAACAACACAATGATTTACGTGGGGAAAACCCTTTCGGGAGAAAAACCCCACTCCAAAAGCAGCTCAATATATTATTCAACAATCAAAAAATAGATTACAATATACTTGTAGAGCTATCTCTTCATAGGAGTACCACTAATCAAAGACTCAGAGCTAATTCAATAGCCATAAGACTCTTACACATAACCTCTATCTCACGCACCTCATATATAGGAGATACAATACAAGAAACCATTAAAGTATATTACAAACCATGAGCTAAAACCACCCAATAAAGTAGAGTCATCCTTATCTCCATTCTAGATTCTTTATGATGTGTCAAAACACACATCAACATGTGTTCCTCTCTTTTACAACTCATTTATGTGTCCGATGTAATTTATATTTCCTATTTCAGGAGTCCAAACTTCTGGAGGCCATAACTTGTGAACCGTATGTCTGATTGATAAACCATTTGAATGTCGGAAAGCTCGCGAAGTTCTCTATCACCTCGTAAACCACTATGTCATTTATGCCCACTTTTTAGGGTGTTTCAAAGCCTCCAAAGTCCTCAAAATTAATTTAAACCTTTCATCGCACCCTCCAAAAATAGATACTTTCATATCTGCAAAACTAGTTATGATCTTGTGACGAAACTTTATCGACATGCTTATCTAACCAACCAAAAGATTCAGGGAGAATTTCCCACCATTTCATGCTGAAATGAAAACTTACTATAAATAGTAACCTCATGTAAACGCAAGGTTGAGACACCATTTTCCCAGCATCCACTTCAAAACCTGAGGTCAAGGTCTATGTTGATGACAAGGGATGTGGATAATACTCATACACAAAAGTCTTCTATATAGATAAATTGCCAATATCCATGAGATCTTTTAAGAAACCTCAACCAAATCAATGAAAAGAAAAATCCATCATTCAGTATTAGTCTTATACTTCCTTTATCAGCGAGGACAAGTTCATCGAATAATCCCTTGAAGAAAATATTTCAAAATGGCAATATGGAGATGAGGAAGATAGACATTCAGTTCAACTCGCTCTAGAAAAGTATGGAAAGGGATTCACTATGTTACATAGATATGGATATAATGGTTTTAGTGGCCTTGAAGCATAAGAACAAGGTGTGGTAGAACTGATATTACCTAGAAGTAACCCTAAAAGTCAAGGATTGGGATATGGACAAATAAAGGAAGGGTCTACAAGTCAAAACAACATACCATTAGTTTTGAAAACCATGGATACTCAATTTCTTCTCACTAAAGAATTTAGAGATACTAACAATGAATATTCAAATGAGGAGAGTTATGTTGAGACTGACTCCAATGAGTATGAATGGGATTTCCTTACTAGTTCTAGTACTTATGGCATTGATAAATTCTATTATGGACATGACCTTAATGACGATGACACCCTCTTCAATGACAAAGGAATTGGTCTTGATTCTCGAAGACCTTAGTTTGACACCTATACATGTAACTTGATTGCTACCCCTATATTCCAGTCTGAATGCGTGTATAAAATTATTGGTCTTGATTTGCCTTGGTATAAATATGTATACTCCTACCTCCATGACCCGTTCCTTTTCTCTAACTTGTCTCAAAACCAACACTTAACCCTTATTCAAGAAGCCACCCATTGCGTCATCATCACTAAAACCCTCTAATAGAAAGGTCTTGACAAAACTCTCCTCCAAAGTATAAATTCAATAGAAGTGCAAATGCATTTACAAGAAGTTCAAGAAGGTATTTGTGGAGCCCACTCTAGCAGTCCTACTTTGGATAAGAAGCTCATGCAAATCAGGTACTATTGGCCAAGAATAGAAAAGGATGCTTACAAATTTATTTAGGAGTGTTGACAATGTCAGATGCACAAAGACCTTATGCATGCACCATCATAGGATCTACAACCTATCACATCTCCATGGCCCTTTTTCCCAGTGGGGACTCAATCTCATGAGGAAGATTAACCCAAGCTCCTCAAATGTGCATAAGTTTATCCTCACCACTAGTGAATACTTCACCAAGTGGGTGGAAGCTATTCCACTTACTTACATAATGGGTAAACAGATAGCCAAGTTCATACTCAATTACATCATATGTCGATATGGAGTTCCCCAATACATCATCATCGATAACAAGAATCCTTTCAAAAACCAATATTGTCTTTGTAACCTCTGTGAGAAGTTCCATATTCAATATCACTTTGCCACACTATACTAGCTATAGAGTAATGGTCAAGCTGAGGTAACAAATTAAAATATCCTCAAAATCCTCAAGAAAGTTTTCAATAATGTTGTTCATGACTGGCACCTACAACTCAATCGCACCTTTTGGACCTACCAAACTTATGTCTACACTCCCACAGGTGCCACACCATTAACTCTTATGTATGGATCTAACTCCATACTCCCCGTTGAGTTTGAGTTACCTTCGCTTAGAATATCATTGCAAAATCTCATCCAAGATGAAGAGTATCGGGTCGCAAGGCTGAATAAGCTATAATTGCTTGATGAGAAACATTAGAATACCTTACATCATTTGAAAGCATATCAAATTTACCTCAAGAGGAGATATAATAAGAAGGATAGAGTATGCTTTTTTGAGATAGGGGACATGGTCTTGAAGGAAAATTGAAGGAATCTCACAATGAGAGAAAGGTCAGAAAAATTTGAGCCAAATTGGTTGGGGCCATATGTCATCACAAAGGCCTTTTGAAACAATGCTTATCAATTGTCTACCATATAAGGTGAGTTGTTTCCTAATCCCATCAATAACATGCACTTGAATAAGTACTACACTTGAGTCTCAAAGAATCCTAGAAAAAAAGTTTTTTAAAAAAGTGAAAAATATCAAAAAGAACAAAAAAATCATAAAAATACAAAGAATAGTCACCTTGATGAAAACCTAGTAAATAGGCGTCTTGTGTAATCACCAACAAAAAAATCAAAATGGCAAAAATAGTAAAGAGGAATATTTTGCCCTATAGTGAAAACTCGACAAGTACGTGCTTTGGGTAAGTACCTTGGTGAAAACCTAGCAAACAAGCACCATGTGTAGAGAGATGACAACTCTACCATCTATTAGTATTTTATCTACCATAATCCCATTCACTATCTTCATTCCAACATCCATAATAAAACATGTCAAACATACCTCTCATGGCTTGAGGTGCATTGGTCATCAATGTTAGAGACCACTTCCACATTAAGTGAGTCCAACTCCCCATCTTTGTGCTACATGTTCATAGTCTTGACCAGGGAAAAATCCCTAAATTTTTATCTTAAAAAATCACTAAAATTTGAATAAATTCCTTAAAAATCCTAAAAAAGCATAAAAAGTCTTGAAAAAATCATAAAAATCAAATAATGTCCTGAAAAAATTCATAAAAAGCATAAAATGTCTTGAAAAAAGACCTCAAAGACAAATAACTAATCAAGAAAATCCAAAGAAATAAGCTATCCCTTACAACAACAAACATATAAGCAGATATGAAACAAGTCAAAACATCTTATCAATCAAATCAAGCAACAATAGACGAATAATCAATCAAGTCTACAATCAATCCAATTGCATGTCTTATCAATCAATCAAACCTTATCTAGCATTCATCAACTTGTCTTATACATGAAAAGGTACACTTGAGAACAAACGGATCGGTCTTATATGGTGTATTAAATATCTAGAACCAAACATTATCATTATCATTATCATACCATCAATCGACATCGGAAAAGATCAATATGGTTGTC